>NW_027069741.1:27258-71991 GCF_002906115.3 Quercus suber
CCCCCCCCACCCAAAAAAAAAAAAATCTCCAGGAGACTAGTGTAGAAGGCGCTAGATCTAACATGAAAAACCTTTGAACATATTATGCACAAAAAACATGGTTGCAAATAGTGTTGAAAGGAAGACCAGAACCAAAAACAGAAAGAGACAGCATCAAAAGTAACGTAGAAATTCTTGTACCATGGGCCTAGGAGTTATAAAAGTCTAAATGAATAGTTCTAATCATATGCGGCTTAGACAGTCAGGCTATTTAGAAAAAAATGAGAAAAGCGAAAAGATAGAAGGCCCCTGCACCTACATTTTTTACTCGGTGATACTTGAGAAAAAAAGATTTCAAAACTCCTGGTAAATTCACTGACTTGATCTCCATCAAGTTGAAAGAGTAAATACACATTGATACAGTACTACAAGTCACACCCCCCCCCCCCCCTCCCCCCTCGGGCTATAAATAGTACTACGAGTTTACTAGACTATACTGCAGAGGAATAGACTAGTGGGCAAAAGGGGTTGGTTCATTTCCCACTACATGTACAGAAAATGATTGATTACCTCTTTGAAGATAAGGAAGTTCTAGTAACTGCAAGTAAGCTACTGTTTGAGGATTCTTAGGCTATCCTGCAAAAGAATTGAAAGTAGCAAATATTAGTATTTAGTGTAAACATGTTCTTGCAAATCATATCTTTCTAGAACCATTGACAACCATTACACCAAATACCATTGAGAAGAAGAAGATAAGCAAACTTCACATCTGATCCCAATAACATGAAATTCCATAACTATTGGTTTACTTCATAGAGAATAAAAACAAAGAATAAGACAAATCTTGGGGGGGGGGGGAAGGTGGGTGGGATGGCAGTGCTTAAAAAATTAGTATGAAGTTGGGTGTGTTTAAGAGAAATATTCTTCTAGGATTAGGGTTGATGATGCAAAAAATCACCAAGTTAAGGACCTCGTCTCATTGGGTGGACGATCCTGTGGTTGGTCATGTCTCCAGTGCAAACTAGCAAGAAAGCTTGGGAAAGAAGTGTAATACACTGGTGTGATGTTTGCCAAAAACACTTCGATACTTAAGTCAGAAAAGTAGAAAATTGTTTAGAGAGAAAAATGAGTTAGAGTGGATTTTTGGCTGAGTATTTGTGTGTATCCTTTAATTCTGTTGTTCCTCTCGTTTATAGTTGTTTCCTATTTTAATGGATAATGAATATATGTATTTATGCTCAATAACTACTATGTTATCAATGAGAGCTCTGAAGCGCACAACTCATTTGTTACCGTTGCTCTGTCTATTACGTTTTATTATCAATGGGTGTAATAAATGTGTAACGCTCGATTGGGTCGTCATTAACATGGAATGACAATCCCATGTTATTTTTTGACTCATCAGCTGTCTCTCTGCTCGCATCATCGTCTTTGAGACGAGATAAGAACATAAACGCTCGCCGCTTTGTGTTCCATGTTCGGTGCATTTATTGCGATTTGATGTCTTGTTTATCGTGTGACACGTGTACGGTCATGATGTCTCCCTTGTGTCAGTTTGTCTCGATTTTCCTACGCATGATCTCTTATTTGTTTTGCATTTTTTCCCTCCGTTTCTTTTCTTTCCAATTTCACTTCACCTTTTCTTTTCGTTGCGTTTCATTTACTTGGAGCACTTCTTCCTTTTCTGAGTATTTCTTCATCAACTTGCTTGGTTTTTGGTAAGTCTCTTTGAGATCCATTCTTTGTTTTTGTGTACTTATGGTAGATTATTCCTTAGTTTGGTTGGATTTCCTGTCTATTTCTTTCTGCTTTGCTCGTCTGTGTGGTTAGCTTGAGTTTGTACGTAGGAAATGTCCTAGGGTTAGGTCCTTCGTAGGGCAAGACTGTTCTTATAGGTTCATCTTGCTCTTTCTTTTTCCCTTGATTCATCATTCAATAAGGGTTGCTCAAACTTTGAAAATGTCGAGTGAGGAGGTTAGGTCTAGTGAGCTTGAAATGGGTTTGTCTTCGTCTGAGGAACATGGGGCCCTTGAAGTCACTTCTCCTTCTACCCTTTAATAAGGCTTGAGGTATCTGTTATTCTCTTAAAGAGAAGGACGAGAAGAGGATAAGGGATAGGTTCCAACTTCCTTCTTCTGTAAAGATTAGGATCCCTGATGGTAATGATAGAGCTTGTCACTCTTATGCTGATGAATTGTGCTTTTATAAGGCTAACTTCATCAGTGGATTGCATTTTCTCATCCATCCTTTTATTAGAGAGCTTTTCTTCCTTTTGCAACTTGCTCCGGCCTAGTTAGTGCTAAACTCATGGAGAATAACAATTTGCTGTATGGTGATATGGATGTCTACTAATGATGAAGACAACATTAGGATAGACGAATTTTTGCACTTCTATTGTCTGAGAAAATCCAAGGATTCGGGTTATTGGGAGTTTAAACCCTATGGTAGGAGTTCGAGATTGGTTCTTCACTCCTCATCGTCTCTCTGGAATTGGAAAACCATTTTTTTTCTTTGTCTCTGGTGAAGGTTGGGAGTTCACCCTAGGTGAGGACTTAGATAATGCTCCTCGGTTGCTTTATAGCTAAGGAAATCCTGTGTCTAGTGCATCTTTCTGTTTGTTTTCCTTGCATGCATAAGGTTTTCCAACCGGCCATGGTACTGACGAGGGTACTTTTTCTGCAGCTTCTACTCGTCCTCGTCTGAAGAAGAGGTATCACAGCCGTGTCAAAAGGGTTAGAGAATATCTTGAGACGATCAGGGACTTTGACGAACTCATCTCTCCTCAATCTCTTTTTTTGCATTTACTTGGACCAGAGCCTTCTAAGCATGTTTGAAGGAACGTTGAGATAGTTAAGAAGAGTAAGTTCGTTGCATTATCGTTATAGGTAGACTCAATGTACTTGTTGCTTAGTCCCTCTTTTCTTTTCTTTTTCCTTTTTTTATAGGGATGACAATTAGATTCAATAAAGCTAAATTGGCCAAGGTCTAAGAGAAGAAGGCCAAATGAGGTTTGACAGGTGGCCTTTTGACAAGAAAACATCACAATGACATGGAGACTCCTAAGGACGATCCTATATTGACTTCTCCCATTGCCAAATTTGTTCCCCAATGTCCAGCCTCGCCTACTTCTCGTCTGAAGCTAATTGCTTCTACTGATGGTGGTTCCAAGCCTAAGGGCAAGGACAAAGCCCTTCTAGGTTCTTTTTGGGACGATGCAGGAGTTGTAGTGCTGAAAGCCGACGAGGCTATATCTGTTGACGATCTTTCTCCTTTGGGGGTGAGGTCGTCTCATGAGCTGATGTCATCCCATGTGCATAAGGTTATACAGGTACAAATTGTGAATGAAGGTTTTGCTCTTCGTTGTGATCTATTCTCTCATGCCTCCTTTTTCTTTTCTTTTCTTTTCTTTTTTTTTTTTTTTTTTCTGCAGGTGTTATGTGAATCCTTGTACATTTTTAGGAAGTACTTGGATTATAAGGAGAAGTATGTCAAGGCCAAATCCAAGGTGGAATCTCTTTCTGCTAAGAACGAGTCATTTAAGGGTTAGATCTCTTCCCTTACTGACGAGGCCAAGAAGGACAAGGAAAACCTAAAGACCTTGGAGATGAGCATCGACATTGAGAAAGATTTTTCAAAGTTGAAGGATAAACAGATTGACGAGGCTCTCTCGAAGGTCGAGAAGGTTGGCTTGGAGGCGGTGGTGAAATTCAAAGCTTTAGACGAGTATTTGAATAAGCTTTGTGACTATTACGTGGAAGGTTTCGACCTTTTTCGTAAGTATTTGGTGAAACATCACCCAAAGTTGGACTTCTCTAAGCTTGATATGAAGGCTGTAAAGAATGAGGTGTTGGCTGATCGTCAATCCACAAAAGTGGTTGGAGAAGGTGGAGAAGCTGCTACTATTGACGAAGCTGTCGATGTTGATCTGTCATCTTTTGTTTTACCTTAGATTTTTTTTTTTTTTTTTGTAAGATAAAAAAATTGTTATTTTTGGGGCTCACGCTGTTTTGAGCACGTCTACTTTCTTTCTTCTTTTGAAAAATCTCTTGTGCTTGTCTATTTCGAGCATATAAATTATGAATATTTTTCTCCTTGAATTTGTTTTGCAACTGCTTTTATGATGATATTGTTGCATGTTGATTAAGCCATGCCTAAGTGGTGATTTGAGTTATTTGTTAACAACTCCAACTTTTTCTAAGTCATATGACGGTGTGGTTATGCTTAAATAACCTCTTTTTAAGACGATGTTATTATGTATTAATAACTTTTTTTCAAGTCATATGTAAATGACGATTTTGTTACGTGTGAACAACTTTTTCTAGGTCATGTATCAATGACAATATTGTCACATATTAATAAATTTTATTAAGTTATGTATAAACGACAATATTGTTATGTCTTAATGACTTTTATTAAGTCATGTATAAATGACGTTGTTGTTATGTATTTATTACTTTTATAAAGTCATGTATAAATGACGATGTTGTTATGTATTAATAACTTTTATTAAGTCATGTATAGATGATGATGTTGTTATGTATTAAAAACTTTATTAAATCATGTATGAATGACAATTTTGTTATGTATTAATAACTTTTCTCATTCATGAATGGTATTTGTTAATACATATTAACACTTTTTCTAAGTCATGTATCAATGGCGATTTGGCCATAAAAAATCAACCACGCATAATTCTTGAATAGTACTTCTACCCATGTTTTATTGATGGAGAGACAAAATATTCTTTCGTGTATGTAAGACAAACAATAATAAAAAGAGGAAATACATCTAAATAAAAGTAAGCATTTTGAAATACTAGGGGATTCTTACTGATAGTATCTCTTCCAATGTTCTATGTTCCATGGAAGAGGTAGTTCTTGGCCGTCCAAGGTCTTCAGGTAGTATGATTCTTCTCTAGAGTGGCGAATGACTTGGTAAGGTCCTTCCCATGCTAGACCTAACTTCCCTTGGGACGAGTCCTTTGTTGCCTGGGAGACTTTTCTAAGGACGAGATCACTTATGTTAAATCTTCTCACCTTCACCTTCTTGTTGCAGTACCTAGCCATTGCTCCCTTGTAATTTTCTATTTGCTTCACAGCTTCGTCTCTCACCTTGTCAATCAGGTCCAAATTATTGTTGAGTTCTTGGTGGTTCCTTTGCTCTTCGTACGCCTTGATCTGGATATTCGTCATCCTTACTTCCATCTATATAACGGCTTCAATTCCAAACCTCAGCTTAAATGGTGTTTTTTCTATTGGCATTCTTGTGGTCATCCTATACACCTATAAAACGCTAGGCAACTCTTCTGGTTAAGCACCCTTTGCCCCCTCAAGCCAAGTTTTGATAATTTTAAGTAGGCTTTTGTTCGTCACTTCGATTTGACCATTAGCCTGAGGGTGCCTTGGAGAAGAGTAGTGGTTCTTGATGCCTAAGTCTTGGCAAAATTTTCGAAACTTGAGATTGTCAAACTGCCTCCCATTGTCCGATATGATTATGTTAGGAATCTCGAACCTACAGATTTTGTTCTTCCATACAAAGCTGGTGATCTTGGCTTTTGTGATCATCGTTGCTGGCTCAGCTTCCACCCATTTCGTGAACTAATCGATTGTGATGATAAGGAACTTGTACTGCTTCCTTTCTATATGGAGTGGTCCCATTATGTCAATCCCGAGCGAAAGGCCATGGAGCAGTCATCAGCGTCACTAGCTCACCTGGTTGTGTTTAGACATTCACAAAGCATGGCACTGATCATAGGTTTTGATGAGGTCATATGAATCCTTCTGTAATGTTGGCCCATAGTAACTTGATCTGAGTGCTTTTCCTGCAAGAAACCTTGCCCCTACGTGGTTACCATATATTCCTTTATGTATCTCTCAAAGTACATAGTTGGCCTCTTCCTTGTTAAAACAATGAAGATAAGGAAGGGAGTGTCCTTATTTGTATAAGGAATTGTCAATAACAATGAAGTGAGCAGCTCTGATCTATACCTTCCATGCTTTATTCCTGTCTTCTGAGAGTTGTCCTTCTTTCAAGTAATGGACAATGGGAGTCATCCATTTGTCTTGTTCCTATATCTTCATCACCTGTTCGCCCTCTATGTTGGGTTGTCCCCTTGTTTCCATGCATAAATCAATAGATATGCCATGTTCGTTTGACGAGGCTAGTCATGCTAAAAAATCAATTTCAACATTCTTTGCACGAGGGATTTGCTAGAATTCGACACTGTCGAAATACTATAGGAGTTCTTTAACAATCTACAGATACTTCTGCATTCTTTCTTCCTTCGCTTCATAATCTCCTTTTACCTAGCCAACTACAAGTTGAGAGTCGGCTTGGATGATGATGGTCTTGACTTTAAGTACTCTTACAAGACTCAATCCTATTAGAAGTGCTTCATATTTGGCTTCATTGTTGGTTGCTGGAAATTGCAATTTGACTGCGTACTTCTGGATTTCTCCTAGTGATATGAGGACCACACCTGCTCCTTTAGCTTTTTTAGTGGCGCATCCATCTGTCTGGACCGTCCATGTCTTCTTTTAGGGCTCTTCTTCTTCTTCTTCTTGGGGATAAGTGAATTCTATAATGAAATCAGCGAGCACCTGAGCTTTGATTGCTGCCCGAGGCTAATATTTTATGTTGAACTGGCCAAGCTTTATAGCCCATTGAATGAGGTGCCTTACTGCATCTATCTTGTTCATCGTCTTTCTTATTGATTGGTCTGTCATGATGACGATAGGATGTGCCTGAAAGTGGTGGCGTAGTTTTCTGAAGGTGACTACTAGAGTAAAGGCAATCTTCTCTAGCCTTGGGTAATTCGCTTCAGCTCCCTAAAATGCTTGGTTGGTATAGTACATCGGCCTCTGCACATCCTCCTCTTCCCTAATCAATGTCGAGCTTATTGTTGTATTGAATACTGCCAAATAGAGGTGCAACTTCTTCCCTGTTACTAATGGGTTTAACAATGGCAGTTGTGTTAAGTATTCTTTTAGCTTTGTCAAGGCTTCTTCACATTTGTTATTCCACTGAAAGGTCTTCTTCAAGACTTTGAAGAAGGGCAGACACTTGTTTATCACTCGAGAGATGAATCTGTTTAATGCTACAACCTATCTTGTTAAGCTATGTACTTCCTTCACTGTCTTTGAGGACTTTATCTTCATTATTGCCTTTATCTTGTTTGGATTAGCCTCTATGCCCCGTTGAGATACCATGAATCCCAAGAATTTCCCTAATGAGACAGTAAAAACACATTTTGTTGGGTTCAGTTTCATCTCATAATTACATAGTGTGCCAAAGTTTTCCCTCAAGTCATCCAGGTGGTCTGCTTCATCATTGCTCTTCACCAACATATCATCTACATATACTTTCACATTTCTTCCTATTTGATGAGAGAACATGTGGTTCACCAACCTCTACTATGTGGCCTTAGCACTTTTCAGTTCGAAATGCATCACGTTGTAATAGTATAACCCTTGGCTAGTGATGAATACGGTCTTCTCTTGATCTTCCTCGTCTGTCATGATCTGATTGTAGCCGGAGAAGGCATCCATGAAGCTTAAGAGCTTATGTCCGATAGTTGAATCTATCAATTGGTCGATCCGGGGTAAGGGGAAGCCATCCTTCAGGCATGCCTTGTTGAGATCTATGAAGTCGACACACATCCTCCACTTGCCGTTATTCTTCTTTACCATCACTACGTTGGCTAGCCACTTAGGGTAGAACACTTCCCTTATGAAGCCTACCTCCAGGAGTTTCTTAACCTCTTTTGCTACTACCTTATTACGTTCAGGCGTAAATATTCTTTGTCTCTGCTGCATTGGTCTACACTCTGGATTAACATTGAGACAATGTTGGATGACTCTTCTGTCGATTCCTAGCATATCATCGTGCTTCCAAGCAAAAACGTCCTGGTTATCTCTTAGGAAGTTTCTTATCTTCGTCTTCTCTGAGGCTGAAAGGACGACCTTAATTTCTTGTGGCACTTTTGAAAATTCGAGGACTGGCTTAGGTTTATCTATCATACACGTGTGATTTGTGCTAGATAAGTGCCTGCAATTATGGTTAGCTTAACAACGCCTTCAAGAATAACTCTATCCCTGGTCGGTGAAACTTATCAATGGGGAAGTGAATGGTCGAAGCCTTTCTTTGTTCAGCTTCATTTGTTGAAAGGCTGGCAGATAGATGGTATCTGCTGAGCTTCCATTGTCTACCAGTACCTAACGCATGTTGAATTCTTCCATCTTAAGCATTATAACCAGCGAGTCGTCATAAGGCTGCCTAACACCACAAGCGTCCTTCTTGGAAAAGATGACGTCTGGATCACTGCATCTATGAATTTTTGAAGGGGGGGAACCGCGAGTGTACCCTGTTCACTTCTCTTGCATACGCCCTCTTCAGTGATTTGGAGGATCCTCCCACTACCAATCCTCCTGAGATCATTCTTATTTCTCCTATGGGGGCTTTATTGCCCCCCGTCTCGGCTCCCTTTCCTTCTTGTCCCTATGTTGTCTTCTATACGACTCCGTTCTTCATACAAACTTCTGTAATTTTTCCTGACAGATTAATGTTTCTACTTGGTCCATCAAATGCCTGCATTCGTCAATGCGATAGCCGTGGTCCTGGTGGAATCTGCAATACTTACTTTTGTCTTTTACTTCTGCTAAAGCGTAAATAGGCCTAGGCCATTGCAGAGAAGGTTCATCCTTTATCTGCATCAATATTTGCTTGATAGGCATCACTAGGGGAATGAAGCTAGTAAACTTAGGCCTTTGATCTAAGAGGTTCTTCTTTTTGTCCAACGCATGTCCAGTGCCCAGTGTCTCCTTCTTCCTATCAGGGTTGTGACTAGTTCCTTTGTCTCATTTCCTTTTGGTCACACCTTTAGTAGTCACAACATCCACCACATACATATACTTCTGGGCCTTGTGAAGTTGTTCTGCCACTGTTTTCGACAGACTCTTAGTGATTGAGAAGAAGAGATTCCCTAGTAGCAATCCTACTTGGAAGGTCATCAAGATGACTTGATCTTTCGCTTCATCCACCTGCAGCACTTCTTTATTGAAACGCATCACATATTGCCTCAACGATTCTCCTTCTGCCTGTCGTATACTAAGAAGATGTGCAGTTGGCTTCTTGTGTCATTGTCCTCCAATGAAATGACAAACAAAATGTTTTCTTAGCTGGTTGAACTTTGCAACGTTGCCTGAGAGTAGCTTGCCAAACCACACCCTAGTTGTGCCTTTTAGCGTTGTTGGGAAGGCCCTGCACATTACTTCATCTGGGTTCATCTGCAAAAGTATCAAAGTTTTGAACGACTTAATGTGATCTAAGGGATCTTTTGAGTCATCAAAGTACTCCAGCTGGGGAAGGCAAAACTTCAAAGGGAGTGGACGGTTTAATACTTCTATGGTGAATGGTAAATCCATCCTTCGGATCATTCCGTCTAAGTTTTCTACTCTGTATTTTACTACATTTCTGAGCTCGTCCATCTCCCTCCTCATATTATGAAGCTCACTTTCCATTCTGGACGAGTTTTCTTCTAACATTCTTGTCCTCCCATTGGCTTGGCTATCCGATCCTTCCTCATTATGGTTTCCTTCAATCCTCTGACACTCTTCTTCATTTTGATTCTCCATAGTCCACTGTCGTTCCTCATTCTGGGATTCAACGGCTCTCCTTAGTTCTTCATTCTGGTGAGTCACTTCTTCCAAGCTAGCTGTCAGGGCTTGAATTTGTTAGGCGGCTTGTTTGGCATCCATCTCATGCTATGAGGTTCTCTTTTGTCACTTAGGGAAGATGGTTTGAATGACTAGTATTCCCACAGACGGCGCCAAACTGATGATGCAAAAAATTACCAAGTTAAGGACCTAGTCTCATTGGATGGACGATCCTATGGTTGGTCATGTTTCTAGTGCAAACCTGCAAGTAAGCCTAGGAAAGAAGTGTAATACACCGATGTGGTGTTTGCCAAAAACACTTCAATGCTTAAGTCAGAAAAGGAGAAAATTGTTTAGAGAGAAAAATGACTTAGAGTGGATCTTTGGCTGAGTATTTTTGTGTACCTTTTAATTTTGTTCTTCCTCTCTTTTATAGTTGTTTTCAATCTTAATGGATTATGAATGTCTGTATTTATCATCAATGCGCGTAATAAATGTGTAACGCTCATTTAGATCGTCATTAATATGGAATGACAATCCCATGTTATTTTTTTGACTCATCAAGGGTGATATCCCAAGCACTCAATTGATAAAAGTCTCTCATGGAGCCTAGAAATGAGTTGATTTGTAATTGGTCTCCCCTACCCACCAGAAACTGTAAGGGTGCTTGATTAAAAGGCAATTATAGGTTGGTTGATAGAGGCAAACCTTGAATGATTCCGTGAGATCCCCTTAATTGCCATGTCGAAGGAATGAGCTTTGTTTGTACTTTGTGACGAAAACAATGATGTGCTTAGGGATGAATCAAATTAATGATGCTTGAATTGGTTGTTTGCTCTTCCCTTTATGACACATTAATACTCAAATATAAATTCCTCACTTAAATGTCACAAGTATAATGGGCGTACAGCCTTACCAACCACCAACTCACAGCTGTTATAACTACCTCAAGCTAACCATTACACAGCCGTTACAAGACATTGAATGGGGAAGTTAAATGGCTATTAAGTGAGCCATTTAACCCCCCCAGCTCAAACATAATTGATGGATAGCGACAAAATGCTCATCCATATTACAAACCGTCCAATTTAATGATGAGTAAAAGTATGGACGAGCGTAAGCACATTAATTCCAGATAACATTCAATGACCAAATGATAAATGAGCACGGAGCCGTTATTGCCATCCAATGATGTGCATTTAAATGGTCGTTACAAATGTTAAAGAGCTGGGATTAAGTGGCCATTATTGAGCCATAAATCCTCCAGCTGTGGTACAACATTAGAGAGGCCAACAGATTAAGCATTTACTTACACAAAGGCCATATAAAGCCATGAGAGATAGGTAAATGATTCATATTGAACACACACACAAATTACTCTACAGATTACAGATTTCTAAAGAGTTTAAGCTAATTTAATTATCGGAGGGTCCTTGACAAGCCCTAAACCGGTATCATTATCTGCTGAATGTCTTCTTTGATACAGGATCTCTAGGTCGTCCATCGTACTGACGAGGAACATACTAACGAGGCAAAATCGTGTTTTATCAAGTTGATGCCTTCTGTGGGAAGACAGGCAATTAATCAATAAGCCGTTGAATTCCATACTGACTAAGTTCCTTAGAACCAATGGACTTAATCACAACTACGCTATTGGACCCAGTGGTGATGGCTTAACAAATCCAAGCAATAACAGCCAATGTGCAAGAATTGAAGAGACAAAATGAAGACTTGAAGCAGAGAGTGTGTCCAAAGGGCACAAATATGTCATAATCATGGCGTACTTGCAATGACAATGACGACGAAGCCCATAGTCTAGGAAATAGTAGAAGAAAAATTTCTAAGCACACCGCACAGTTGACTCATGGCAACGATCAGATGATAAAAAAGATGAGGAAGGAGTTAGACAAAGTCAAGAATGCCATGAAGGGAAAGACAGCGATAAATCTTGATGGTAAGATCAAGAGGACAGACTCACCCTTCACTGCCAGCGTTTTGGAGTACCCTTTGCCTCCCAAATTTCGCCTCCTGTAGTTGGAGGTTTACAATGGCACTAAAGATCCCCTAGATCATATAGGGGCATTCAAGACAACATTAAACCTCCAGCAGACTCCAGACAAGGTAATTTGCAGATCATTCCTAGCAACCCTCAAAGGAGCAGCAAGGGCGTGGTTTAGTAAGCTGCACTGGCATCTATCACAAACTTTGAATAGTTGAGTGACTCTTTTGTTTGCCATTTCATTGGGGGCCAACGCCATAAGAGGCCCACCTTATACATGCTAACTGTGAAGTAACAAGAAGGGGAAACCTTAAGAGAGTATGTAAAACTGTAACACCCCAAACTTTTTAAAGCAATTTCACAATGTTAATAATATCTCAAGTGAATTTTATGTTTTTCAAGAAGGTTGTTAATTATTTTGTAGAGGTCTTTTTAATATTAAAAGCTTGAGGGGGCATTTAAGTGATTTGTGATGATGGGCTAGGTGAGGATTAAGGAAGAGAAGAAATTTAAGGGTGAAATGATAAATTCTTCCCAAGATATTTTTGTGATGAGTGGTCTATAATAACCCATACGGTAAACCCCCCCCCCTATTTTTCTTCAGCCGCTTCTCCCTCCCTCCCTCCCTCCCTCCCCCTCTCTTCTCATATTCACTCTTCTTCTTAGTTCTTCCCCAATGATGACCAAACCTCCAAGCTCCCATATCTCCTTCATCATTTTTTTTCTTTCTCTCTAGTTGAGACCTCCTTGTTAGGGAGGATTATGTCTCCATTGGTTTTCCTAGTAGCTAAAACTCCATGAGATTTTGAAGTGGATTAAACCCAAGGTAAAAATCTAAGCTTTTATCTCAATTTCTTCTATGAAATCCTTTGGGTTTTGCTATTTCATGATTATTATGGTGAATACTTAATGGGTTTTGGTGAATAATGGAAGATTAGAGGGTTAAGATGATTTGGGTAGCAATGGTTTGTTAAAATCCAAAAATTTCATATCATTTGAGAGTTTTTACTTTGATAAAAGGTTTTGGTTGATTAGTTTTCTAATGGGTATTTGAGGGTTGGTTTGCTAGATCAACTATATGGGTCTTCTTGTTGCATATGTTGATGTGAGTTGATTTTAAAGTGTGTTTCCTTTGCATTTGAGTGACTTTGACATATGTGAATGTGGGCATTTTGCTTGTCGCGTGCCAAGTGTTTGATAACACTTGAGTAAGCTATCCCTGACAGATTTGAGTAAGCCGCACTACGTGAATTTTTATAAATTATAGAAAAATTAGTTTGTGCCGAATTTTTGATGGTACATGCTACACATATAAGAGCTTGTCCCTATTTAATTTCAAGTTGATCGGATAACTTTTCATGTACCAAACGGTTTTTACAAAAGGGCTGACCTGCTGTGTAGTGAATTTGAAAGTATGACGAGTATGTTGGGATTTTGTGGAATTTACTTGAAACCTTTGTTGTGTGGGTTGGCTTGTAAATTCTTACATTTTCTTCTACATGTGTTTTACTTAGTAAACTTTAATAATGGTTTGGTTTAATCTCTTGCAAAAGTGTATTAAAATGCTTTGGTTGTGTTATGGTCCTTTGGATCACTTGTATGCTTGTTTGATGTCCCTTGGGAATAGGTGCCTTGGGATAGTCAAGTTAGGCTTTAGGCCCTCGATTTGATTTTGGGGGACCATTTTCGATTTATGGAGACAAGTATGAAGGTACTTTGGGATAGGCCTTGTAATTGATAGGCTTGATCATTGTGTTTATAGGTTTCAAGATTCTCAATGATGGACCTAGTAATTGGATTGCTTGCTTAGGTGGCGGTGCTCGATTGAGGTAAAATTGGTTGGCCTCCCGAGGTAAGTAGCTTTCAATGGGATTTTGGAAAATAACCATGTTGCATAAACATTGTTTTTGGGTTAAACACATTTTGGAAAATTATTTGTGGAATTATATCTTTCTAAAAACTATTGTGTTGTAAACTTAATGTATATGACTATTTATGAAAAGTGCATCATGTTTAATATTACATATGGGGAAATGCATGAATATTTGGCATGGGAAAGAAAAGCATCTTTTATTAAATTCTGAGAATAGATTTTATGGATTTATTGCATTATTCGTAAAATTTAAAGATGCTTTGATAATCGGGAGAGTTCATACAAAATATTTTTGTCAAGAAATGAGTTTGAAGGCTTTAAGAAGCTTGTGAATATTGTTGGGTATTAAAAGGGTTTGTGAAACTACTTGGAAATGAACTGTGTTTTGAATTCATGTAATCTGTGAGCTCTTTATGTTTTACCCTTGTACTGTGACGTGTGATTACCTGGTGATTACCTTGCTAGATACTATAGTCTGTGTGACATTGGTATCTTAGCACCTGTCTTTGTGACGACATATGAGTTCCGTCTTTGTGACGACATATTAGTTCCGTCTTTGTGACAGCATTGAGTTCCGTCTTTGTGACGGCAAATTAGTTTTGGCTATGTGCCAGCGATGAGTTTCGTCTTTGTGACGGCATTGTCACGTGGCCTTGGGTTGGAATTTTAGGTTTTGGAATGGTGTTTTGATAGCTCACAGTAAATAGTATGTAGTTTCATGTTAAAATATTTTGAGAAAACTTGGTGCTACATCGTTTATATCATTCTTGTCATTTTATCAATGGAAATGGATTTGCTGGATTTTCATTGAAATTTCCAAAGTATAACATGTTTTGTAAAATGTCCATTATCATGAGACTTGCATTTCCCCTACCCCCATTATTTATGCTACTTACTGGGCTTTAGCTCATCCCAATCTCCAACAGTTTTACAGATAAATTAGCTACACGTCAATCATGGAGCTTAATTTATTGGTGGTGGTTGGAGTGCGGTGTTTAATTGGGAGACTTGAGCCATAAATGGTTGATGATTCAATTTTGCAAAGTTTAACGAGATCATAATTAATTCTATTGGAGGTTGGATACTTGAGTTTTGTTAGCCTTAGGCATTGTACGCCTAACTTCAATGTTGAGGTTATGTATTCTAGAAGGGATTGTGGTTTTGTGTTATCCATTTGGAGCTTTGAAATATATTCATGTATTATTTCGAGGAACATGATTTAAGTTATTGTTTATAAATGCGTTATAGAGTTTTGACTTGTAATATGGAGATTTTAGTATGGTTATTTATTCTTATCATGTGTCGAGGAAAAAAAAAATCTCCTACGTTCTCACTCTTAATGGTTCTTCTCTCACACTTTGGACCCTTTTGGGTTTGGGGCGTGACAAAAACGCTTCAACAAAGTAGTGTTAGAAATTGACAAGGCAAACAATCAGTTGATAATGACGACCTTTTAAGCAGGGTTGAACAATCCTGGCCTTGTCTTCTCTTTAGGAAAGACCCTGCCAACTACAATGACAGACCTCCTGTTCAAAGCCCAAAAGTACCTAAATAGAGAGGATGCATTAACGGCAAATGGAATAGATGGCAAGCGAAAGATGGAAGCAATGGGCGAGCTCCAACATAAAAGAAGGAGAAGAAGGACTGTTCCCCCAGTCGAAAGAATGACAACGAAAATACACAAGCCCAGACAAGATCGTCAAATATTCCAGAAGTGGAACTTGTTACCTCAAATCACTCAACGGCAAATAGTTACATTGTCCATGGAATGTAGAGCACTTCAAGAGGTATTATCGCTAGTTAGATGACGTATTTAATTTTCTTTCATCAAACTGTTTTCTAAATAGGAATGAATAATGTGGCATTTTTTTCCCACATGAATAAATGTCGTTCTCTTGAAAGATCCAAAAGTATTATTTACCATACAACAGAAAAAAAAAATTCAAGAAGAAAGCCAGTCATTGAAAGTCCAATGAGTAAAACCAAGTAGACAATAAAAATCTCAATAAGAGTAAAATCGCCACGTAGAGTTCAATTTGGACAAGTACAATTATAATGACGATCAAATTCTGAAAGCAAGACTAAGTCGTATGATTAAATTCACATGGTTCAAAATCAACAAACACAATCATCATGAAGATCAAATTCTCAAAGCGAGAGTAAGTCATATGATTAAATTTGCATGGTTAAAAAACCAACGAACACATTCATAATGATGATCAAATTCTTAGAGCGAGAGTAAGTTATATATTAAATTCGCATGGTTAAAAACTAACGAGCACAATCATAATGACGATCATTCTCAAACTGAGAGTAAGTCATATGATTAAATTTGCATGGTTAAAAACCAACGAGAGGTTTTTCTAAAAGTGATCATCATTACTAAGGACGACTGTCATTACTAAGGACGATTATAAGCACAAATTAATGCTCAGATATAAATTCCTCACTTAAATGGCACAAGTATAACAGACGTATAGCCTTTCCAGCTACCAGCTCACAGTTGTTACAACTACCACAAGCTGACCAATTCACAGCCGTTACAGGACATTAAATGGGGAAATTAAATGACTATTAAATGACCTATTTAACCCTCTAGCTCAACCATAACTAATGGATAGCGATAAAATGCTCGTCCATATTGCAAACCATCCAAGTTAATGATGAGTAAAAGTATGGACGAGTGTAAGCGAATTAATTCCAAACAGCATTCAATAACCAAATGATAAATGAGCACAGAGCCGTTACTGTCGTCCAATGATGTGCATTTCAATAGCCGTTACAAACATTAAAGTGCTAGGATTAAGTGACCATTATTGAGCCATAAATCCTCCAGCTATGGTACAATGTTAAAAAGGCCAACAGATTAAGCATTTACTCACACAAAGGCTATATAGAGCCAAGAGAGACGGGTAAATGATTCATATTAAAAACACACACAAATTACTCTACAGATTACAAATTTCTAAAGAGTTTAAGCTAATTTAAGTATTGGAGGGTCCTTGGCAGGCCCCAAACCAATGTCATTATCTACTGAGTGTTTTCTTTGATGTAGGATCTCCAGGTTGTCCATCATACTGACGAGGCGAAATTGCGTTTTATCAGATTTCATGATAGCAGTGATTATGAAATTGTTAACTATTAACAAATGCTTAACAAAAATAGTGTTTTGGTTTACTTTTTAAGAATGACCAAGGATCACTTTGTAGAATCTAATACAACAAATGTGAGATTGAGTCACGTTAGTTGTTCAACATATCATCCACCACAAACAATATAGTCAAGTTTAGTTTACAAATATTAACATTCTTTTTCCTTTTCTTTTTTTCGCTGTTGTTCAATTTTTTGGCACGTAAGTAAAAGTTACAAACTAGTTTATTATTAAATTGAAATTATATTATTGAAATATTTCTTAGTTCACATATAATTTTTTTTTTATTCTGTGCATTGCACAGAAATACTACTATTAATTCTATTTTTTTTAGATCCCACCTTCCCCAATGAGGGTAGTGCTTCCAAATAAACATCATTGAAAGAAAAACGTACAAAAAAAAAAATCAATAATTGTGTTCAAAACTTAGTTTAGACTTTAGAGAGGTGATTTGGAGCTATATTGAAATCTATCTACATCAATGATGTCCATTATGCAAAGAATTTTGTTCTAATATGTGACAAGACAATTCGTAATTGATTTGAATATTTAGGGTTCGTTTGGTTGGAGGAGTGGAAAAGTGGGAGGATAGAAAATGGTGGGATGATAGAAAAAAATTTAATTTCCCTCATTTTCGTTTAGTTGAGAGTGGAAAAGTTGAGAGATATAAAAAATGAGTTTATATAAATTTACTCACATATCCTTGTTAAAAAATAATGCCCAATTAAAACAAAAAAGTGACAAACAGGCAAAAAAATAATAATAATCACTGAAATTTATTATAAAAAAAAAAATCATGTCAAGAAAATATATATATATATATATATATATTTATATATGAACAAACACATATACAACATAAAAAGTTTCAATTTAAAAAAGTGTTACTATTATATAAAAAAATGAATTTAATTAATTTTTTAAAATTAAATAAAGTGAAATAAAAAAATATTTATTTATAATTGTCTACAAATAAAATTCACATTTTGGATAATCCTAAAAAATACAATAAATGTGAAAGTCAAAGCACAAAAGTTCTTAACATTTTAATTAGTATACGAATTTTAAAATTATAATAATAAAAAAAATGTTACGTTCATAATATTTTCACAATAAATCTTAAATGTCGAGTTATTATTAGTTTTAGTTAAACTTAAAATTAAAATTAATTTTTTTACCAATAACAACTAATATTAAATTATTATTTATAATTTATTATGCAAATATTATGAAAGCTAATATCAACTTATTATTTATAATTTATTCTGTAAACATTGTGAAAATGTAATCAAAGATTTCAACATAATACCTCTGATTGACATTTGCTTTTTGATTTATTTTTTTAACTTTCTTTTGTCATTTCCAAAGTTACTCACGTGATCGGCTCACACATTTGCTTTTGGATTTTTTTTAACCTTTTTTTGTCATTTCCAAAGTTATTTACGCGATGGGCTCAGAAAAGCTGAAATTTGAAATTACTAAAAGAGGATAGAACAGAACTAGACTCTGGAAGACACCAGACACTCAAAAGTCAAGATAAAATAAAAAAAAACAAAAGTCCAGTCCTACTGACCAGTGGATACAAAACGAAGAAGAAGATAAAGAAGAAGAAGAAGAAGATAAAGAAGAAGGAGAAGATGAAGAAGTGGGCTGGGACGCTGGGTTCATGAAGAAGAAGTTACTGTTTTGTTTTGCTTTGGTTTTTTTTTTTTTTTTAACAGGCCAAATCCTGTACCGGCCGGAATTTACATCTCGACCGGAATTTTCCGGAATGACCGAAATGG
Organism: Quercus suber; assembly: GCF_002906115.3. NCBI lineage: Eukaryota > Viridiplantae > Streptophyta > Magnoliopsida > Fagales > Fagaceae > Quercus > Quercus suber. The sequence goes on from NW_027069741.1 coordinate 45,698, forward strand.
ACCAAAACGGCCCGAAATCTGACCTGAGGTGGAATATGGAGTATTTTGGTACTGGTTTGCATACCGGTACGAAAAATTCCGGCTGTTCCGGCCGGAACGGAACGGTATCAATAACACTGAAAATTAGTGTCTCACTATTACTCTTTCTACTTTTTTTTTTTTTTAATTTATTAAGAGGTAAGACTTCTGCTCTTATCCCTCCCAAAAAAAAAAAAAAAGACTTCTGCTCTTCTTTCCACATCATCAAGAAATTCAAGTGCAATTATGTGTAACGCGTTTTATCCATTATTATCACTTTTTTTAGCAACACGCTATGCACGCGTTTTTCTCTTTTTTATTTTTTATTGGGAAAAGACGATAGTGGAAGCGTTTTTTATTTTATTTTATTTTACTTTTTTTTTTTTGGAGAAGGATAGTGGACGCGTTTTAAATAGTACTTGCCACTTGCAAAAAACAAAAAAGTAGTATTTGCTCTACATTTTCTTCTCTGAGAGATTCAGCCCGTGCTGGCTTCTTATGTTTTTTTCATCATCTATACCTATTTGACTTCAATAAACACTCGGCCAGATTGGATACGAAACTACTGCCTAATTAAGGATGTAATTTCAATATATTAATCAGGAACACAAAATAACACTGCGGTTCAGTGATTTATATCCACAGTAAATTAAACCAGAATAAATATAGGAAAGATCTAAATAGATTTGCTTTAGTTTTTATTATTATTATTATAAATTTGCTTTATAAAAGTAAATATCTACTTTCAAGAGACCTTCCATTAACTTTCAACAGCTCCTTCGTCAGAAGCTTCACTAAACTTGTAGAAAGTGTCCCCATAAATGGTATATAAATATATGAGTAACTCTCATAGCTCATAAGCCCATCTCTTCTCTCTCTCTCTCACTCATGGATAATATTAAGGAGCAACTTTCAAATAATAGCTTATTGGGAATTCTTAGGCTGTGCATTTCAATCCCTTTTCTTTCAACGAAGACTTGTTTACTGATATTCTTTGTCTCAATTTTATGTCCACCACTTTTATTTTGCGCCTTTGTTGCTTTCACCCGTTTATTTGGTACGCTTTATCACCAAATATTGAACAAAGAGATAGTACTAACTATTCTCCTGCCGATCATCCACCAAATAGTTTTCCTTGTGTTCACTCTTGTGCCCTCCACCATTGCTATGTTCCTCACCATAGCTTCTGTCTACACCACTTCTGAACCAATACCCTTCTTCAGCTTCTTCCGAGCCATATTCTACATTTTTCTACGCTACTTTGACACCTTTTTCTTGGTCATGGTTTTGGTGAGTCTCTACCGGGCACTATTAATCAATACTATATGTCTATCCATATTGGCTTACCACACAAACAACCCTTTTCTCCTTTTGGCCGCTTGCATCGTTTTGTTTCTGTTCATAGCTCTTCAATTCTTCACTGAACACTGGTTGCTTGCTTGTTTTGTATCAATGTTTGAAGGGATTCATGGGATGGCAGCCCTTAAAAGGAGTAGAGAACTGATGAAGGGGCGTACAGACATTTTGGTAGTCTTGTTATTTTTTTTGGTTTGCGAATGGATTCAGCTTCATCAAGAAATATCTATGTTGGGAGATAAATTGAATTCTGGGAGTATTGATTGGAGAGTAAAATTGTCTGCTGTGCCAACATTTGGTTTGTTATTTCCAGTGATTTTGTTTGGAATTTCAGCTCAAACTGTCTTATATTTTGTCTCCAACCAAGGGATTGACAAGGGTGCTTTGTCTAAACGACTTGGTGGTTACCTTTGATCAACGTGCTCCAACTATCAGTAATGACATTGAGACATATTAGTCACCTTTTGTTTCTCCTGATAAAATATATAGATATCTATATATTTGCTCCTTTATGGGTGTAAAGTTGTAATTTACGACAATGTTTTATATTGATTTTATTCTATAACAAAAATTATTGTAATTGCTTTGATTGTGTTCCTTGTATGTTATGGGATTTTATTATATTGAGTTTGATATTAAGTTTGTGAAATATTGAGCATGAATTGAAGAACAAGTGGATTTTGCGAGAAGCTAACCCGCGAAAGAGCCACATGAGAAGCACATGCTAAAAGCTGAAGAAACATGCTAGCTTGGATGATTTTATGAATGTCTCGCGGCTAAGACCTTTTCGCCAAATACTCGCGAAACTTTCTGTCTAGAGGATTTTTAAGTGTGACTTTCTTACCCTTCACTCGTATGATATATACTCTCGTTACCCACAAAAATATGAGAGGTCATTTAGAAAAAAAAAAAAACCCTAAATAGATTTTTTACAACACACGCACCCATCTTTTGAAGAGAGAGCTACCCATCCTTTGTAAGAAATCATTGTAGCCTCTTTTTATTCTCTCTCCTATTGCTATACATTGAGAGAAGATTTGTACCCAAACACAACCCACACATATTCAGAGTTTAGAGAGTGTTTTGGAGTTTGGGAAGTTTTGAGAATTTGCAAAAAGAAGCCGGTGAGGCTTGGCAAATGCAATCAGGCGTATTGCGGGATTTGGAAAATTAGAGAAGACATGACTCTGAGAAGTCCGTTGGTAGCAAGAGTTTAGATGGCTCAAGTACATTGGGTAAATTAGACTTGGAGAGTCTTTTGTTAATCTTGTACTCCAACTTTATTTTCCAATTGATCGATTTTGACTTGGAGGGCCGCGGAGAGGTTTTTCGTCGAGTTCTTCGATTTCTTCTTCGATAACACATCTTGATGTTATCTTGTGTTTACATCTTTCTTCCCTTACTTTTGTGCTTTACTTTTATTGTTTGTTGTTCATGTTTATGCATTAGAGTAGTATCGGCTCATTGTGCACATTTACTTTTGTTCCGCACTTAGATTAAGTAAAAGTAAAAGCAATCTAGCTGTAATTTTTAATTGGAGGTCTAAACAAGCACTTGTGCTTTCACACAAATCTAAGCTTTCAATGGTTTGATTAATGTTTATCAAATTTTCTTTTATTGCAAATTTGGCACTAATTTTGGACAAATAAGGTGACTAAAATATGATATTTCAATGTGAAGTGGGATACAAAATTTTCGAGATGGAATATTACTGAGCAGCTTGATGAATTTCTAGTTACTAGGTTTGACAATTATTTGCCATTTGATATTACCTGTCACAATTGTTTAAAATAAGTTCTGGTCACTCTATGAGCCAGTATTACTGATTCAGAGTGCTAAAAGGTTTGTCTTATTCTTTGTTTTTATTCCCTATGAAGTAAACCAATAGTTATGGAATTTCATGTTATTGGGATAAGTTGTGAAGTTGGCTTATCTTCTTCTTCTCAATGGTATTTGTTGTAATGGTTGTCAATGGTTCTATAAAGATATGATTTGCAAGAACATGTTTACACTAAATACTAATATTTTCCATTTTCAATTCTTTTGCAGGATACCCTAGGAATCCTAAAAAAGTAGCTTACTTGCAGTTACTAGAACTTCCTTATCTTCGAAGAGGTAATCAATCATTTTTTGTACACGTAGTGGGAAATGAACCAACCCCTTTGCCCACTTGTCTTCCTCTGCAGTATAGTCTAGTTGATATGTCTTTTATTCTCCTTTGCATTAGTATGCTGTTGGTTTTGTTTCTTTTGAGCTCTTTTAGGGTCTATTTGGATCAAGGGGGAGTAGAGTAGAGTTGGTAGGAAAATAGGCTATTTTTTGGACCAACTCTACTTTACGTCCATTCACTCCTCTCTCACCCTCAATCCAAATGACCATTAGTTTAGAAGTTAAGTGTATATGGTTGATTTTCTGATTTCTTGTATTTGGGCTGTAGTAATGGTCCATACATCTCATTCGGTTAGCAATTAGGTATATTTGAGTTATTTGGACCTTTTGTGGGTTTGAAGTCTGAGTTTGGATTTTTTTTTTTTTTTTTTTTTTTTTGGTGAGATTCATCTAGGGGAAAAACTAAAACTTTGAGTTAGGGGGGAGGTGGCTTTACTATTGGCTATATGCGGCAGTTTCAACCTTTAACTTTGTTACTTAGTTGTGTGATTTTTTTTTTTTTTTTGTGGGTAAGAATAAAATTATTTTTGTTTAAAATTTTTCAAAGGGCGGGGTTATTTATTTTGGATAAAATTAGTTAATTTAGCTTAATTGTTTAGTTTTACTGGTAATTTTTGTTATTGAGCTTTTTTTTTTTTTTTTTGGGCCTTATATATTTTGTTTTATATTTTAGATCTATAAAAATTTTTATGGTCACTAAAATGAGGAAAATGCTAGAGCTATAAGTTTTTAATAAATTACTGATGTGATAAGTGGTTACTGATAAGTAAAAAAATGATGTGAGTAGTGGGCCCATATGTGAACTAATAAAAATTTGCTATCAAAATAGTTTGTAAAAATGTTATAAAAAAATTTGTGAGTATAGCATTACTATTAAAATAATCATTGATATTCTTAATGGAAAACAAAATGTAATTTTATAAAACAAAATTACTAAAATTAATACACATATATATAATAATAATTTTTTTTTCAAAAATTTTAGAGAGGCATTGCCCATCCTAGGCCAATGGTGGTTCCGTCCATGGATTCATGATACTTTTTCTTTTTCTTTTTTGGTTGTGGTCATAGAATTTTATATTTTTAATTTTTTTTAACTTCCATAAACACCATATATATTGGTGGTTCGATACTCTAGCTAATCAAGGAATAATGTAATTTCAATGTACCTTCGAGCTGTATTTATCATTCTCCACCAAGGGAAGCACTAGTCAAGAACACGCTAATACATGTCCCAGTGAGGCAAAAAGAATGGGAAAGAGGCGCTCTCTCTTGTGTTTATAACCGTCTTAAAATCTTAAAATTATTAAGTTATAAGATAGTCTATGGATAAAAGAGATCTTTTAGCCTATAACATTTACCGAATATATATCATTTGGATGGAAACATATGCCATATATGTAGGGTAGATTGGGGGACCCTTTTAGATTAAAATTTATTTAATAATTCTCCTTCCATCAAGGAGTTTAAAATTTATAATTTCACGGTGTTTATTAATCAAAGAGGTTATACCAAGTGAGAGTTACCTAGAAATTGTTATTCACCATAATATCCTTCACAAATAAAATTCTTAAGACATGAGTTTTCATGTATCACTTGAATGTGGATTACATAGAGTTTTCTTAAAATCTTACAAGAAGTCCTTAAGAGGAAATAATAATTAAAACCAAATCAATAATAATCATCCAAAAATACACAAACAATCAATAGTCCCAATATCAATGTAAATCATCTTATATCATCATGCAAGCCATCCGCTTGCTCAAACTCAACAACCCACTACAAAATAGTTGTGAAAATCTCATTATAGAATTTTACAAGTATTTAAGTAGAAATTACTTACTATGATCGATCTAAACACACGTCTATTCAAAAGAAATCCAAACTTACCACAAGCAAACCTGTTAGGACATATGTGGTTCATTTGTTAAGAAGATATGTCACTATTTTATGTAGTTGGCTAATCCTTTAACAAAATACACTTTACTTGTATTTGAGTAGATCTAGGATGTGTTTAATACTTCAAAAAACCTTGTTTCAAGTTCAAGTGTTAAAACCATGCAAGTCTGTCCAAGAATCAAGTGAGAAAGTGCTAAATTTTAATGCTCGATAGCTACCTCAACACCTGGCTATATGTCGAGATCTTAAGCTAATTCTTATCGCAATCTCGATAGCTTCTCAATAGCTTGTCGATCGATCGAGAAAGTTTATGTCCCCTCGACACCTTCTCGACACCTCCTCGATAGCTGCTATCTGTCAAGATTCATTAAATGTCGACACTTGCTCGACACCTCCTCGATAGCTATTATTTGTCGAGGTTACGGGAATTCAGATTTCTATTTTTGAGCCAGGCTTATGTATTTGAGTAGGGTTTCTTTTCTCACAATCCTAGACCTATATAAGGCTTATTTTAGAGGCCGTCACATAAGAGAATACAAGGAGAACATATGCAAAAGGTGACCGATACATTATTCTCTCTGAAAGAAGCTACTGCGTCTTTACGCCTTAGAGTTTTATAACCAAGTGCTTCTTGATCTTCATTGTTGATGAAGCGAAGAACTTTGCAGCCAACATTCTTCTTCCTTAAGTTGGTGAGTGAGTCACGTACTAGGATTCGTGCAAAGGAGTTAGTCACGTATTGGAATCCGTGCAACATTAAAGGGTGGCGTTCATATATTGAAGAGTTCAAAGGTTCTGAAGCGGTAGAAGGTTTCTGCTGTGAATTCATCTACGGGAATTGTAGAGTCTAGAGACAAAGGTTTTGTACTAGATCTGAAACTTCTCTTTACTATAGTGGATTGCTTTTTGGGAAGGTTTCCCCCAGGTTTTTTACTGTAAAACTGGTTGGTTTCATTAGTTTTCTTGGGTCATCATATCTTGTCTTATTAATTATTTCCGCTGCATGATTTTGACATGATATTAATGTTTGTTTGTTTTTAATAAATCTAATTAACAACTTGAGTTTAAAACTTGTTAATTCTATTAACTGGGGTCTAAAATTCCCAACAAGTGGTATCAGAGCAGGCACACTCTAATTAGGTTTAATCTTTGCTGTGTTGATCCATTGACCCCTGTTGTCATGGAAACTCTTGATTGTTTTGATTTGCATGATTTTATGTTGAATGATGATGATGATATTCAAAATGCCTATTGCAAGCTTTATAATTTTTGTATGAAATCTCTTGAATATTCTACAAAATTAAAAGCTAAATTTAAAAAGGTCAAGCTTGAAAAAGATGATTTGATTGCAAAATTGGATGAAGCCAATAATTGAATGAGAATTTTAAAAATCAAATTTCATCTAAGTTGGACCAAATTAAGAGTTTGGAAGAGCAACTAGTTGAATTTAAAACTGAAGTTGAAAAATTAACTAGTGCCAAACTTGTTGTTGAGCCTAACTAAAAAAAAAAAATGATTTTTATATTCTCCCATTTAAAAGGAATAATGAAGAGTTGAAGGCTAATATTGCTAAGATAGAAAATGGTAAAAATTTTGATGTTAACGCTGAAGTTTCTAAACCTATGTCTAAAACTCCTCCTAGGTTGAATAAAAATTCTGAATTTGTCCCCACTTGTCATCATTGTCATATTGTTGGTCATATTAGGCCAAATTGTCCTAAGTTGTCAACCTCTAAGGTTAGACCTCCTTCTAGGAAGCCGAGTAGCTCTAAAACTACTCATATTTGTCACCATTGTGGTGATTCTGGTCACACTCGCCCTAATTTTTTCAAGTTGTTTCCTCATAAGCGAGTGTCCAATAGGTCTCATCCTTAGTCTAAAGGCTCTATACCTATTCTTAGTGAGTTATTAAAAGCTTTGAGCTTTTTGACTCAATTTCAGGGGAATTCTAATTCCTCTATGTCCTTTAGTAATCATACTAGGACACATGCCTTTTCATCTTCACGGCCAAAGACTCGTACTATGTGGGTGATAAAGGATCCTAAGACTTAATTGTCTTTTCTGTTTGTCCTCTACTTTAATTCTTTCTATCTAATGTAGGACTTTCTTTGCTTGATTTCTTATCTGTTTTTGAAATCATGCTTTCATGCATTTGCATCTCTCTATCATGCCTTCATGCATATGCATTTTTCTTTCATGCTCTCATATTGTTTAACATGTTTTTGTTTGTTTGTTTGTTTTCAGTTTTACTTATTTTTGTTTTTCATAAAAATAAAAATAAACATTGAAAAATCAGAAAAATACAAAAACAGTGTGTGTTTTGTGTACTTTGGTACTTGTGTACCTTAGATGGCCATTGAAACAAAGTTTCTAAATTTTGTATCTTTTGTAGCTTAGATGAGCATCTCTATGCACAACTAAGCAAGTGAGCTTTGTGGCTCTTGTTTGTGATAAGTAAGATTAAGTTATCTATTAAACTTAACACTCATATCACTCTTTTTGACGGGTAGGACTAGAAAATCCTAAGAGAAAGGCATAAATAACCATCTCACCACTGTTGCCCGACAATCATAATATGACACCTGTATGCTTCGGCATAGCAAAAGTGCAGTGTCAAGACACCTGTATGCTTCGGCATAGCAAAAGTACAGTGTCAAAAACATTCGTATGCTTCGGCATAACAAAAGTGCGATGTCAATTGCTTAACATCTTGGGTATTTCTTTTCTCTCTTTTTATGCCCATGTATGATATGCTAAAAATAAAAGAAAATATGTAAAGAAAATAAAAAGTAAAAAGATCAAAAATGCTTTAAATATGGTTGCAAGCGTGTATTCTAGGAGATGTGAGAGTTATAGGATATACCTCAAAGGTGATAGTCCCCATCAAACAGTTATGATTGTGTGTGAGTTAAAGTTATTTTCTCATATCTCAGATCGTCATAACATGTATACACATATGCAATCTTGCGATGTTTTTCACACACAACACGTAATATTCTTTGCTACTTTTGATACATGTACAGGTACAATGTGATTTGGCCATCACAAAGGTTTTACATGTGCTAATGTATACTCACTAAACTGTCTTGACTTGTTTTGAAATATAAAATTGGTTAGACTTGTTAGTGTGTGTGTGTGTGTTTTGGGATCTATGTGCTTAACATTTTTCTTGTTGAGAGATGTGTTTTTTACATATTTTGCATCCTTCTTTTATCTTGTCATCCATAACATCTTGTTTCATTACATTCATGCATTTATATGGATTCTCTGTGCCCCCTTGATCATCTTTATATCTCTCGGGTGAAACTTTCTAGTTTCTTGTACCCTTTGTCAATCATGACAAAAAGGGGGAGAATTTGTGGAGATATGTGGTTTCTTTTTAAAGATTCTACATGTTAAGGGGAGAAATACATTCCTTTGTAAGGGGGAGATGTGTTTCATCTTGTTAGAGGGAGTGCTTACTTCCTTGTTCTTGTACCTTGGGTCTTATGACCATTGTTTACATACATTGTGCTTATCTTCTTTATATGCTGATGTATGTCTTTTTCACCTACCTCTACATGTATTGTTTCTTTTTTATCTTTATACACATGTTTCTTATTCTTGTATGCAATCTATTATTTCTGTTTCACACTAAGTAATCTCTTATTTCTATTTCACACTAAGATGCCTTGATGAGTTTTGTTTAAAGTATTTCAGAAATACAGATTGTCAAAGTCTACTTGCCATAAACTCTCTTCTTGCAAAGTTTTTCAAGAGTTTGTGTTAGGATAGATTTTATTGTATTCAACAAGTGAATATGAGTTGAGTGATTTATGACTTCTCTCATATGGTCATTTGTTAGCTGTGGTTTTGTCGCGGATTGCCAAAGGGGGAGATTGTTAGGACATATGTGGTTCACTTATTAAGAACGTATGTCACTATTTTATGTAGTTGGCTAATCCTTTGACAAAATGCACTTTACTTGTATTTGGGAAGATCTAGAATGTGTTTAATACTTCAAGAAACCTTGTTTCAAGTTCAAGTGTTAAAACCATGCAAGTCTATCCAAGAATCAAGTGAGAAAGTGCTAAATTTTAATGCTCGATAGCTACCTCGACACTTGGCTATCTGTCGAGATCTTCAGCTGATTCTTATTGCAATCTCGATAGCTTCTCGATAGCTTGTCGATCGATCGAGAAAGTTTCTGTCCCCTCGACACCTTCTCGACACATCTTTGATAGTTGCTATCTATCAAGATTCATTAAATCTCGACACCTGCTCGACACCTCCTCGATAGCTACTATTTGTTGATGTTACGGGAATTCAGATTTCTATTTTTGGGCCAGGCTTATGTATTTGAGTAGGGTTTCTTTTCTCACAACCCTAAACTTATATAAAGCTTATTTTAGAGGTCATCACATAAGAGAATACAAGGAGAACATATGCAAAAGGTGACTGATACCTTATTCTCTCTGAAAGAAACTACTGCATCTTTGCGCCTTAGGATTTTGTAACCAAGTGCTTCTTGATCTTCATTGTTGATGTAGCGAAGAACTTTGCAGCCAACATTCTTCTTCCTCAAGTTGGTGAATGAGTCACGTACTAGGATTCGTGCAAAGGAGTTAGTCACGTATTGGGATCCGTGCAACATTAAAGGATGGTATTCATATATTGAAGAGTTCAGAGGTTCTGAAGCGATAGAAGGTTTCTGTTGTGAGTTCATCTACGGGGATTATAGAGTCTAGGGACAAAAGTTTTGTACTAGATCTGAAACTTTTCTTTACTATAGTGGATTGCTTTTTAGGAAAGTTTCCCCCCAAGTTTTTTACTGTGAAACTGGTTGGTTTCATTAGTTTTCCTGGGTCATCATATCTTGTCTTATTAATTATTTCCGCTGCATGATTTTGATATGATATTAATGTTTGTTTGTTTTTAACAAATTTTATTCATAATAAATCTAATTAACAACTTGGGTTTAAAACTTATTAATTCTATCAACTGGGGTCTAAAATTCCCAACAAAACCAAAGAATGCTTAACCTGCAAAAAATAAGTTTAATTTATAAGGAATGTATTAATACACTTAGTAAATGACAAAGTTTAGATACAAAACTAGTTGTAGTATAAGAATACAAGCTCACTCAATATCTCTTTATTGGAGGTAAATTTTGACAAATTCACCATTGAATTACATTTTCTTCTTATATCCTCCATGCTTGCAAAATTCTAAAATTCAATAGTTATGTCATCAATAAATTGTTTAAATTGCAAGTTTTTGTAATTTAAAATTATGCATAAAATATAATTTTATAGGTTATATAATAAATAATATTTAATTAACACAAAATTTAACATTTGTATTAAGAGCGTAAAGAATATGAAATTTAACGATTATATTTTTAAAATATGTATTAATGTTTTTTTATTTATAGAGTAAAGTTATAGTTTTAGGTTACAACCAATTTTATAGCTAAACTTTGTATAGTAACTACCCTAAACAATTTTTTTTTTTAATGGAGAGCTTCTCTAAAATGTAACTTAAATTACCCTCAAACGCGTTGACAATATGTAGCCAGCATCATCTATGTTCCATCCATATATAATACAATGCATCAATTACAATTTTTTTCTTTTTTCTTTTTTTGGGGGGGTAAACTGCATCAATTACAATTTAAAGGAGCTTGTACACTTTATTCTTAAATTATCTTCTTATGTGTTTCATATATTATCTTAGTAACATGTGTGCTTGTTGATGCTTTATCAAAAAATGTATGGTTGTTGTGTTGATAAGATCAAGGAAAGATAGTGACTTGGGATTCGAGTGAAAAACTGAAAATTGAGTAGTATTGGCACCCTTTTTTGTATGTACTTGGATGCTCAGATTCTAACCCCACCTCTCCTTCTTCATTGTGTACCTTCAAAAAAGTCATTCCTATTTTTGATTGTCTCCTTAATAGTCTTTGTTGCAAATTTGACAAGTAAATTATTTTGGGCAAAAGAAATAAAGTGACAACAATATCTAGAATTGTTTGCTAAATTGCACAAACCACAAAAATTGCATCAAAATTGTCTAAAAAATGGCATAATTGCACAACACCACAAGTAATAGTGCACCGTATTGCATGGTATAGTGCAGTTTGCAATTTTATAATTAGAAAACCATACAAATCGCACCACACTGTACCCTCTTTATATATTAATATATATATATATATTAAATATATTATTAATAGTTTAATAACCTTAGTTTTCAAAAAAAAAAAGTTTAATAACCTTAGTAATTGTTGATTAGAAAAGTCAGCCAAAAATAAAGAAAAATTAGTTCAATAGTTTAAAACTTGGCCCAAAAATAAAGGGAAAAATTAGTTTTGGGCTAGGTAGAAAAAGCCAAAATTTGAAAAATATACTAGTTTCAAACTACATCTTATACACTGCACCGCACATGTAACCACAAAAATAAGTTGCGGTGCGATTATAGTTTTGGTTAAATTCTAAATCGCACCACACTGTACATATGACTGTAAAAATAAGGTGTAGTGTGGTTATGATTTTGACTAAACCACATTGCAAGATGTGGTGCTAAAAATAGCCTCAAACTGCATCGCAATGCACTGCGAACACCCTAGACAATATTTATGACAAAAACTGCCCAATTGGAAACTCCAGCCGAAGCGAAGAAGTTGGAGACTCCAATGCACACGTAAATTACTTGAAAACAATTCTTTTTTAACGGCTTTTAATGTAAATTTTTAAATTTTTGGAAAATGGCTTTTTATTTGGAAAACAGTTAGGGGTGTTTGGCACATCATTCCAAACAACATTTCACATTTTTCCACACACTTTTTCACCTACATGTATTTTCACACATGTTTTTAAATAACAATTTTCAGTTTTTAAGTGTATGTACCAAACACCCTAGGGTTTTGATGAAAATGTCATGAGTTTTCTTTGGAAATAAATTTTTTTATGAAAAGTCTCATGAGTTTTTGTAAAAGGCTTTCCAAGGAAAATCATTTTTGTGAAAATTCGGGTCTGCTATAAATTAAAAGAAAGAGCAAAGAGGAACACAACTTTTGGACGAGATAATATGTGAATCTTTATTATTTAAGTGATCAGCCACATTCCATAATACGCCAACTGAAGCTTTTCCATCTATCAAAAGTCCTCTATACAACCTCACACACAAACACACGCATAGGACCTTCAAAGTCTGTAAAAGTCTAACGAAGAAAGGAATAGCATCATTCAATTAGCTATTGAAGCGTTGCGGTGATGACATGACCACCAAGACAAAAGCTGAGTTTTAATAGTATAATGCTATATGTAAGTTTTGATTCCAAGGTACTTGCTGCCAATAGATAAAGCTACAACAATCAAATAGTGTAGAGTGGCCCTACATGCTAGAGGAGCTACAATTCACAACACTCCCCATTAGATGACCACTTACTAAGGATATGTCTCGTTAAAACCTTGGCAAGAAAAACCCCAGTAAGAAAAAAACTAGTGACGAAGGAAAAAGAATATAATATTCTTGTGAACCTTTTATTGATATCCATTTTCGTGACACATTTTCTACAACCCCGATTCAACCAAGCCCAACTTCATTATGGGCTCAATTCATGTATTATATTTTATTTTATTCTTTTAAACATGGCCCAAACCCATGTGACTTAAGGGGGAAATTGAAGATGTTTGGTTTGGAGGGTATGGGTCGGTTCCTTTCGGACCTTTTGCGTGAGCCCGACCCATGCATGCTACCAAGTGGGCAAGGGACACTGGTAGCACCTCAGGCTCATGAAAAATGTCTTGTATCCAAAATTTCCACCCCAAAATAGCTTTTATGCTCTAGGTGACTATGGCCTAAAGTTCCTGCCCTAACCCACTTTTACCTTTAAAACATAGTTGGTTCCCATTGGCCAACTCCATCTGCGAGGCCTCACTTAGGTGAGCCTCCCAATGGTCTGAAATGTCTGACCAAAGGCAACCAATTAGAGCAAACCCCCTTTATTTCCAAAATTATGTAAAACGCTTACCAAACTCTTCCCTAAACAAAAGCAACCCAAGCCAAAACACCAAGTTGGTATCATAGGGGATAAAAGCCTCTTCCACTACTTAGAAATCGGTCATTAGCAACACCCTAAATTCTATATAAAACTCTTTCTTTAGTTCAAAACAAGGGGAGCCACATTCTACCTAGAGACCTGAAACTTCAGAGCAAAAACTCATTCAGTCAGTCAACAATCTCACAAATCTGAATCTTAGGGGTGGAAATATGGGTACAGGGAAACTTTCCCTCTCTTCCTCACAACCTATCTCAATTTCCTCTTCTCGGTGACTATGGGTCGAAGTTTCAGACCTGTTGGAGCCACATTCTACCTAGTGACCTAAAACTTCAGAACAAAAATTCATTCAGCCGATCAACAATCTCACAAATCCGAACCTTAGGAGTGGAAATATGGGTACACGGGAACCTTCCCTCTCTTCCTCACAACCACTCTCAATTTTCTCTTCTCGATGACTGTGGGTCGAAGTTTCAAACCTGTTGAACCATGTTTTCTCCATAGAGCTGAAACTTGAGAGCAAAAACCCACCAAGCCAGGAAACATTCTCACAATTCCAAACCTTAGGGGTGGAAATATGGGTACAGGGGAACCTTCCCTCTCTCTTTCTCACAACCTCTCTCAATTTCCTCTTCTCGATGACTGTGGGTCGAAGTTTTAGACCTGTTATATTTTTATACTTTTTCTACATTTTTGTTATTAGCATTTTGATTCTCTCTTGTCAAAGCACCATTAGCCTTTTGTTCATTATACATTTGGAATTTTAGGATTGGTTCTCCACAATAAACACTTCTAAAGAACCCAATGGGAGATTTGTGTCATTCTCGCATTTTCGTTCCATGTCGTAAAACGTCCCCGACATTTTGGCGACTCCAATGGGGAGTCAAACAGCTGAAACAAGAGAAGTCATGTATCCGAAGATGCGAAACTAGCAAAAAGATGATGTTTCTCACACCAACTTGTCGTTCTAAGAGAAATCGTATGATACTTTGCCGCGTAAGAAGAGCATGGTGAAGTTGAGCTGAAATAAGTTCTATCTTAGCTTGTTGAGCAACTGGAGATGCTCCAAATCATGTGACGAAATCGCTCCAACCTTCGGAAACCACCCAAGAAGTGAAGGATGGAGGGAGAATCAACTTTCTTATTCAAGGAAAAAAAAAAATCTTCCACCCATCTATATTATTATTTTTTTAGCTATCATTCTTATGAATGAATCATCATATATCTCTTGCTTTACATGATATTTTGTGAAAATTTTTGTTGTAGCTTGAAAATGCAAAAATGGCGAGCCACAAATCCAACCATGAAGGGAATGACGGTTCCAACCAATAATCAACAATGCAAAGCTCTGAACATCAATTTCAAAACCAAGAACCCCTCACGCACTGAGCATATGGGGGTTGTCGCGGGTGATTAAATTATTTTGGCACAACAATAATCACTGCTGTGTGCGACTCTTCGCAGCTAAATATTTTGGCGTCACCGCTAAATGAAAACTTCACCAAATAGCTAAAGGTCATAGCTAAATGGCCCACCACAAGGCGCTAGATATTCTATATACCAAGCCTTGAGGTAGCGACATACCATACATCAAGTTGTATTGTTGCTAAGTTAGCGCTGAGCATAACGGGGCTGCCACGGGTGATTAAATTATTTTGGTACAACAATAATCGCTGCTGTGTGCGACTCTTCGCAACTAAATATTTTTGGCGTCACCGCTAAATGAAGTCTTCACCAAATAGCTAAAGGTCATAGCTAAATGGCCCACCGCAAGTCGCTAGATATTCAACACACCAAGTCTTCAAGTAGCATCATTTCATAAACCAAGTCTTGAAGTCATACAAGCAATATGCTATTGTCAAAGCACACTTAAGCTAAGACTTTCAAGCTTTCTCTTTACTAATTCATTTTTTTATATATATCGTTTAAACCATTTTAATCCTTTAAATTTTTAATCAAAATATTTTCTATAAGTCGTTTGTGCTAAAGCTTAGCCATGACTATCGTTTACTAATAGAAATCATAATTACTCTAGGGGACAAAATGGAAAACTTCTCGGACCATCTAACAAAAGGGAAAGTCGGACTCAATTCCCTTTCGCCAAAGTTGTAACACGCTCATGCACTCTAAGCCATGACAAGCTCATGCATCCAAAGTCATGGTCAATCCATGCACGCCAAACCATGGCATGTTCATATATCTCAAGTCGTGACAAGCGCATGCATTCCAAGCCATGCCAACACCTTAATCATTCTTGAATTCAAGATTATGCTTGAAGAGGGAAGCGCCAATGTTGTCATCCTCAAGAAAATTATTATTGTCACTCAACTCTTGCAAATGAAATCTACAACTAAGCCAACTAATAAGAAGGGTTTGTGCACACGCCTTTGAAGAATTCTTTACTAGACCTCGCTTTAGATATTGAAGTCAAAAAGCTCAAAAATCACATGCTAGTTGCTAGAAATCCACTCAATAAAAGCAATGGCAATGGTCATAGCCAAACTCATCAGGAAGCATCTTATTCGTCGCTTTGACGTCTCACTCATAAGTGACAACAATACATCTCCTTTATGCCAATTTTCGAAGGCAAGCCCTATGAAACATTAGGAAGCCGACAAACTATCATATTATCCAAGCGTGGTAAGACCCCTACATGCGAAGGTGCAATGCCTTTAATAAGGTAGGGAAAGCCAATGCTTTCTCCTAATAAAAAACACTTACTCTCTCAAAGGTAAGCCCTATTGAATGATTAGGAAGTCAATGAGATGTCATATTATTCATTCATGGTAAGACTCCTACTTGCAATTGTGCAACGCTTTCAACAAGGTAGGGAAAGCCAACGTTTTCATAAAGGCAAGCCTTATAAAGCAATATTAAAGCCAACACAACATCTTATAATTCAATCATAGCGGTCCATTACATGGTGGACATAATCATCCCTAAAACATTATGGGAAAATCAACGCAACAAATCACTATCTCATTGCCACGTGGTAATTTGCTATATGCGAGGATAAAATCCTTCCTTAAGAAATTAGCAAGCCTATGTATGTGAGAACACGATCGCCCTATGAAATGGTGACGAACAAATGCACCATGAGCCACAATACACAAAAACGCAACCCATATGTGGGGGCTTCTTGAAACTAACGAAATAGCAACCTAATACATGTCGAGAATAAGTTGACTACCAAGCGGCGAGCCAAGCTTCAATATATATGAGCAGCTATATGTGAAACCAAATCTACCCATCAATAGAGCACTGAAAAATGGTGCACAAACAGCGAGACGTGCACTTAGCCAAAGCCTGTTCACAAAGACATGGCAAGCAAGCAACATGTCTCCTGACTTGCCATTGCAAAGGCAAAGCCATATTCACAAATTATCCAATCAACCATAAGTCATTCTCAACAGACTAAGTGCATATAATCTATCAAAATTATGTTACTTCATCGCAAGGTGCACTTGACCCTTCCAAGCAAGCTTTTCTCAACATATTCAAATGGTCACAGCCATACAAGAGCTGTTTTCGCAACAAAACATGCTCATAGCCTATTGAAGAAAGGTAGAAACTCATTCTCAAAGTACAAAATGCAAACTATTCACATCCTTGAGGTACAAATCATTCTTTTCATTCCAAAATTCAAATTACATGTTGAGACATCATATATTTGTTTCTTTATACAAAATACAAATTGTGCCTACTAACCATGACAGTACAAACTCAAAGTTTCATCAATATAACTAGACAGGAGCTGCTCTATATATAAGTGGGCTGCCCACAAGGGTGAAATACAAGAGAAAATGTTTCCAAGGCAGCAGCCCATATTACACATTCTAACTAGTTCGAAATTTCAAAGCTTAGGGCTCAATACAAGACAATTGGATTAAAAAAAAAAGGGGGAAAGCAAGAAAGGAGGAAAAAAAAAAGTTGAAGCAATGTCGTAGTCCCTATCCAACATCACTATCTTTAGGACATGGGCTTGCAGTCGCTCTCTTCTTTACTTCGAAGCCGCAAGTGAGAAACGGACCAAAAAGGGTTCAAAGTTACTAATAGCGACCGCGGTTTCATCTATTGCAGCTCTATGTTGCTATCCACAGTAGCTTCAACCTCAGAAAATGATGCATTGGTAATAAGATTGGCCTCATGGATGAAAGTCGTAACGACAGCACCACAATTCTCTAAGCCAAAGGCATCCTACAAGAAACCATAGTACGGCTCACTCAATATACTATTATATGCAATCAAGAAAAGAAAATGAAGAAGATATGTGACTTACCAAGTGAGTTACACAGTTCCCGCTCAATAACAGTGTATCTCCCAAAGTACACTTATTCTATACAAGACGGCAATGCGGCACACTCAATAATCCCTATTGGCATGAAAAGGGGTTGGCAATGAGTTTTGACTTCCTACAATAGATTTTATGTTGCCAAAAAAATTTGTGCCTTCATTCTCAAACAAATGGCGCTGCGACATTACCACAAGCGAAAGCATCTCGACACAACGACGTTTCATTGAACGTTTTTTTTATAGCCATGCAACAAAGAGGAATCTCCTACTTGCTCATAAGTTACGCCATTCATCATTTTAGCGTATACAACAACTATTTTACAAGTCGACCTCTCATGCTATCATGGTCAATCTGGTCCTATCAAGGCCCAAGATGCGAGGGCTGTTATAGATGGGCAATACCACGATCAAATAATAGACACTCTATGGAATCATTAATAATGGTTTCGCCAGCACTCTCCTCATCATCACAACAAACATGAAGCAACAACTCGTGACTCCACATCTTTGTTCACGTTCGCCACAAGAATGCAATACTAGGGGCTGCTTCCACATATAGCAGCTAAGTTACACTTTTATATTACATCGCTAAGTAATATCTTTGCTCCTTTCCATGTCAAATGAGTTGCCCGAAGGAGGCCAGCAAAATCGCTCATGGCTACAACTTCATCGAAACTAATCTTGGCAAACACAATTTCGCCAAAATGACCAACAAGCAAGTAACTCAAAACTTACAGCATCACCAATGTGGTCCAATTATTCAAGATGGCATCTTATTAATCATCATTTCCTCACATGGACCGAGCCTAGCATTGGCTGCACTCCTTTGAATTTACAACCAAGAAAGTTACTTATACTACTTTCAACACAATAGCCAACTCAAGATCAAGCACAACTGCACTACAAATTGACCTTCATGTTTTGCAACTATCAGAATCAATGGAGAGTCGACTTCGATATGAAATTCAGAATCAATTACAATGACTCAACCTTATGGGTCAGAACATCGCAAAAATTTTGTGATCTCCTAAGCAAGAGCCAACCTACACAATCAACAACACTATTCATTCAAAATGTCCCTAAATACATCCGAGAGATCAGCAAAAAAATATATCAACTCACCAAGGTGAGCATCGCATCCAACTTTATCGAGCTTGCACAAAGAACATATTCAACATCCTGTCGCCACATTCGGCATCAATTTCTTACAACAAAATCCTCGCTCCTTCGTGAAGAAGGTTCCTTCCTCTTCGCTAACAACATTGCTTAGCCAAAATTGGTATAGATGGCCCAGCGGCCATGGGCAGCAATCTGTTGCAAACCTCCACTATCATCGATGGAACAACTCTACTTTTTGTCGATGGGTTTCCTCTTCCTTTAGCGATGGCACTTCGTCCCACCTAAATCCACATTTTGAATAGTGGACAGTGCTGAGCTATTCGAATTTATGCTCTCCACCAACAAAGATCTCCTCCAGCCCTCCATTTCGCCGCCATCATCTCACCACCCTTGGATTTCAGCAAATGTGGATTAAAGCAAATATTCACAGCTCTTGAAGCAAATAACAAAGAATAGAAGAAAATATGAAAGATGTATTGCTAAGAAGACAAAGTGGTTGAACGCCATAGAAGGAAAAAAAAAAGGTGGCGTGAGGCTTTTTTAAATCTAAAGACTTTCCACAATTGATATTAGGAGGATTTCCTCCTACACTCCTCCAAGAAGAGAGGAGGAAAACAAAAGCCTAAAGAAAGTGGCATGAAAGCCACTGAAAAAAAAAAAAAAAAAAAAAAAAAAAAAAAAAGAAGCAAAGTGTCGTGTTTGCTCATTGATGAAAAAACAAAGCCACAGCTGAAGCATAAAAGAAGTGAACAAAATTGAAAAGTCAAAGACCTTATACAAGGGAGAAGGACATTATATACTACAAGGCAAAAGTGACGTGGTGGATTTAGAGCCATGTACAATTTAAGTGGAGGAAATCTAGTGCTACTTGTAGGTGACTAAAGGAAGCAAGTTGCAAATTTCACAAGAAAGCTACAGGAAGCTAAGCATATTTGAAAGTTCAAAGGCCACTTACTTCCTACTGGAGCACATGGAGTGAAATTAAAAGGCCAATCTAATGGAGCAACTTAGACAACCTGATGCCCACGGTATTGACCCAAGTGAAGGCTTACTAACAATATCCAATTTTACTCCTTTGGAAAATATTAAAGGGCTCCAGACACGCATCGGGCCAGTGATGTGTTAGGCAAGCATGAAATATTTACACAAATGGACTTCATAGACCCGTAACTTCTCAACGAAAAATAAAACTTTTAGGAAGACTAATTCTCCAAACTCACAACATTTACAAGCAAGGAGAAACATCAACTACTCACATGAGTGCCACAAGCGCCACTCGTGCTCGGGGGGGCTAATGTTAATACCCATTTTCGCGACACATTTCTATAAGCCTGACTTCATTATGGGCTCAATTCATGTATTATATTTTATTTTATTCTTTTAAGCATGACCCAAGCCCATGTGACTTATATGGGAAATTCAAGATATTTGGTTCGGAGGGTATGGGTCGATTCCTTTCGAACCTTTTGCGTGAGCCCAACCCATGCGTGCTACCAAGTGGGTAAGGGACACTAGTAGCACCTCAAGCTCATGGAAGAGGTCTTGTATCCAAAATTTTCACCCCAAATTAGTTTTTATACTCTGGGTGACTGTGGGCTAAAGTTTTTGCCCTAACCCACTTTTACCTTTAAAACATAGTTGGTTCCCATTGGCCAACTTCATTTGCTAGGCCTCACTTAGGTGAGCCTCCCAATGGTCTGAAATGTCTGACCAAAGGCAACCAATTAGAGCAAACCCCCTTTATTTCCAAAATTATGTAAAAAGCTTACCAAACTCTTCCCTAAACAAAAGCAACCCAAGCCAAAACACCAAATTGGTATCATAGGGGATAAAAGCCTCTTCCACTACTTAGAAACTAGTCATTAGCAATACCCCAAATTCTATATAAAACTCTCTTTTTAGTTCAAAACAAGGGAAGCCACGTTTTACCTAGAGACCTGAAATTTCAGAGCAAAAACTCATTTAGCCAATCAACAATCTCATAAATTCAAATCTTAGGGGTGGAAATATGGGTTCAGGGGAACCTTCCCTCTCTTCCTCACAACCTCTCTCAATTTCCTTTTCTCGGTGACTGTGGGTCGAAGTTTCAAACCTGTTGGAGTCACATTCTACCCAGAAACTTGAAACTTCAGAGCAAAAACTCATTCAGCCAGTCGACAATCTCACAAATCCGAACCTTAGGGGTGGAAATATAGGTACAAGGGAACCTTCCTTCTCTTCCTCACAACCTCTCTCAATTTCCTCTTCTCGGTGACTGTAGGTCAAAGTTTCAGACTTGTTGAACCACGTTTTACCCATAGAGCTGAAACTTGAGAGCAAAAACCCACCAAGCCAGGAAACATTCTCACAATTCTGAATCTTAAGGGTGGAAATATGGGTACAGGGGAACCTTCCCTCTCTTTCTCACAGCCTCTCTCAATTTCCTCTTCTCGGTGACTGTGGGTCAAAGTTTCAGACATGTTATGTTTTTATACTTTTTCTACACTCTTATTATTAGCATTTTAATTCTCTCTTGTCAAAGCACCATTAACCTTTTGTTCATTATACATTTGGAATTTTGGGTTTGGTTCTCCACAATAAACACTTCCAAAGAACCCAAGGGGAGATTTGGGTCATTCTCGCATTTTCGGCCCTTGTCAAAAAACGTCCCCAACACCTTTTAAAAATATCACCTAATTTAATGTCTTAATGCCCTAAGGACATCCATTAATTTTCACATTATATATATATATATATATATACTTATAGATAAATTAATTCAAAGTTGTGAGTTAAGATTTGTTTGGTTGTAATTGTAGAAGAGAAATCAACCCTTATGCGACTCTGCCACGAGGACTAATGGAAAATGGATTGAGATTAGCAATTGCATCATGTAATTACCCTATTTCCTTCACAAATTTTCTTACCTTTCTAAATTTTTAACTTTTACTTTTTACTTTTTACTTCTTTTTAATATTTTTATATTTAGTGGTTGAGATTGAAAGTTGTAACTTTCAATCTCAACCTAGGGTATTGCACTTGATCTCAATATGTGTTCCGTTAGATTGAGATAAGGTGCAATTACAATATGCAAATGCATCATGGAATTAACCCTATTTCTTTACATTTTTTTTTTTTTTTACATTTTTAATCTTTTAACTTTAGCTTTAACTTTTTATTTATTTTTAATATTTTTTTATTTAACGATTGAGATTAAAAGTTACTTTTTCCAACTTTCAATCTCAATCCTACGTTGCAGTTGCAATTGCATTAGGTGCACAATCCATGGAACACCAGCAATAAATAGTAGGTATTTAATATAATATTAGATCAGGCATGTAGAGGTCAAATGAGTGGTAATCATTTACAAAACATTCAATGAATGAAATGAGACGCAGCATTTGATAAAATAAGGATGTGTTTGGATACTGCTTATTTGCTGAAAACTAAAAACTTTTTGCTAAAAAAACTGTAGTAAAATAATTTTAAAATGACAAAACACTGTTGCTAAAACCTGTTTTCGTTTTTCACTTCATGGTTAGTCAATGAATAGTGCCCCTCCCAAACATAAAACACGCAAACCGCAACTCCCAAACGCACGCTAAGTAAATTTGATAACGGAGTTTTAAAGAATAGGCATAAGAAATTGAGGCAATATTTGTACAAAATAGAGGTTCTCCTAGCTAGTAGTGGATTTGAATGGAATGAATGACATAATATTCATAAGTTTTGTGGTATTTCTTTCGGATTCAGATCTCCTAGATTTCCTAAGGTACTCTATCAAATAAATTTCTTTAAATCTCAACCATGCTTTAATGATTTAATGGGGTAGATTTTTTCATATTAGCATTCCACTAACAATAACCTTAATTGTTTTGTTTACAACATTATTTTATTATTTTAAGAATATTGTTAGTGGAATGTTGACATGACGGAAACTATACCATTAAATCATTAAAGTGTGGCTAGGATTTAAAGAAATCTATTGATAGAATACCCTAAAAAATCTAGAGGATCTGAATCCTTTCAAAATGTTTGTTTTTATTTGTTACCTTTTATTTCTTTTATTTAATTTTTTTTAAGAAACTTGTTACCTTTTATTTCTAAAACGTATATACCAACTTTAATGATTATTTTTTCATATCATATATTATGTGTGTTAATTAAGTGTATCAGTCCTCTTGGGATATTACAGGCCTAACTATGAGACTATATAAAAGAGATTTTAAAGAAGGTTTTACACACAAACCATTTTACATAATTTTATTCACAGCCCAAAAAACAACTGATTTAAATTATTTTTTGAGATGAATGTAAAATATTTTGTGTGCAACGAATATTTCTCAAGTTTTTAATTTTTCTAAGTCAAGACAACAAGATGTTAATCTTTTACATTAAAAATAAAAAATAAAAAACGAACACTGGGATGGGAGATTGTGATAGTCTCTGAAGACCTACAAGTACTTTCTTGGATGTTTCACAACCTTCAATTTCAAATTAGTCATGTTTTAAGAAGTTGCAAACCGCTACTAAAAATAGCAAACAATGCATGTAAAAGTGGAGTCCCATGTTTTACCTGTTCTCTAAGGCTCCGCTTGGGAGTTCATAAAGGAATGGAATGGAATGGAATGAGATAATCATAAGGGAATAGAAAGGAATGGAATGGAATGGAATGTATTTAAGCAAGGGAAAGGAATGGAAAAGAATGGAATGGAATGGAATTAAGTAACCTTGTTTGGATGTTTTAAAATAAAGGAATGGAAAGGAATGAAAATGAATGGAATGTAAGTAATCCTGTTTGGGAGCAACATGGAGGGAATGGAATTGAATCATTTTATGACAATATTACTATTAAACCCCTGTTTTAAAATAAAGGGTTGAATATATAGGGGTTTTTTAGGAGTTTTAGTAAAAAAATCATTAAATCTAATTCCATTCCCTCCCATTTCTCCCAATTTTGGGGGGAATGAAAATTTGAGATTTTAAGAGAATAGAAAGGAATGGGTGTTCCCTCCTACCCATTCCATTCCCTCCCACTTAAACTCCCAAACAAGTGAATGGACTTTCCATTCCCTCCATTAAAACTCCCAAACAAGAGAATGAAAGAATATTCTAAAATTATTCTTTTTATTCCTTTCCATTCCATTCCATTCCCTCCTCTCAAGCGGAGACTAAGAATTTGACTTTCTTTCTTTCTCTTTTATTTTACTCATTTATCCCTGTAAGCCAAGTGACTTTATTTCTTTTCTTTTCTTTTTTCCCCATACTGTTATTTTGTGTGCTTTCAAAGCAAAAATCATTTATTAAAATATATAGTCTACCCAAGCTATATATAAACTGAAAAAGCTATATATATATATATGTATAAATTGAAATAAGTTATAGATTGAGTTTCGACAAACTGTATATATATCAATTAAAACTACTTCTAAATGTTCAACAAAAATGAATAAGTTTTGTGGTGTAATACAATTTTATTTATTTTACATTAGAGTTTACCAAGTTTTCAAAAATAAGAAAATTTTAAGTAAAATTTTTTCCTTAAGAAAACAACAAAAGTGCAATTTTTACTTTTTAGGTGTTATTCCATAAGTTCCAGAGTTGAATTCAACTATGTGATTGTACTGACCAATAAATCATATGAATGAATGAATTTTTTTTGAAAATAATAACATTAATCATATAATTAAATCGAACTGAAGAATATAAAATACACCGTAATTGGGACAGTAATGAATTTTTTTTTTTTTTTTTTTCAAAATCATAAGTTCATGTCTTTTGTCTCATCCCAAACATGGCCCTAAAGAAATCCAGAAGGAGGTTTTTTTTTTTTTTTTTTTTAGATCAAATCCAGAAGAAGTTTCAAACTTACACATGAAATTGTCATGAAATCTATATCAGATTTCCAAATTCTCCATCTGAATACTGCTCTTGAGAGGCACGTACTCCCCAAGATACCCACCAAGATGGTCATGCAAAGCTAATTTATCAATCCCTTGATGATGAAAACTCTTACAAACATAGTAAAAGACGCTCTGCACCAACAACCCACCAAATTCACAATCACCAACACACCCACCAAGAACCCTCCAACCACAATCCTCACAAAGACACCAAATTTTTCACCTCCATGCACAACCACTGACCCAAAAACTCCACCAATAACCCACAGATCGCCAAGTACAAAAAAACAAGCACAAAGGCGTAAAGGGTCTTTCCCTTCAACAACTCATGGCTCTTTTTCATGGCAGCAAACCCATAAACCGGTTCCAACACAGAAACCACGCTAGCCAAGTGCCATAGTGCAGTGATATAGACATGAACAAAGAGAAAGAGTATGAAAATGATCAAAATTGCAAAAACAAGCAAAAAGGTGTTCTGGGTATCAATGGCTACGACCAATAACACCAGGAAAGCAAGGAAGACAAAGTTGTAGATCACCATTAGAAGAGAAACCCATAAGAAGGTAACGAATAGGCGCTTGAAAACGCTGGGAATGGCCGAGATTGTGCAGGAGAAAGAGACTGGCTTTGAGGTGTAGAGAGAGGCTACAGTGAAGACTATGGCCGCAGTGGAGAGGAGAGAGAAGGCAAAGAGGAAGATGAGGTAGAGGAATTGGAAGAGGAGGAGGAGAGTCCATTGGTGTCGGGTTTGGGTCGGGTCGGGTTGATAGTTTTGGAGATGGGTCAGGAGTGGGTGGGTGAAGAGAGAGTGAGCTAAGATGGCAAAGGAGAGAGGGAAGATGAGAGTTAAGGTGATTAGGTAAAAGGTTTTTGGGGATTGTTTGGGGATGGAGATTGATTCTTTGAGGATGTCTGGGATTGTTAAGAATTGTAGATGTTCCGGTGGGAGATCCATGGGTTTGATGGGTTTGGAATCTGGATCTGACAAAGCTTGTGTTTGTAGAAAGTTCTGTGAGAGAGAGAGAGAGAGAGACAGAGAGGTTGATGATGATAAGGACTTATTGATGGGTGATAATAATGTGCAGAGTCAAGAGGAGGGCACGTTTTTAATTTGATATATTTTTTTTTTTTGGGGTTGTTATTGGGTATTTGGGACATTTGTTGGTTGTGGTACCTAACCTTTGGGCTATTTTGGGCATGTGAGTTGGGAGAGTGGACTACTTTGACTTCTTTTGAAGTTCTTGGCCATGGTCATGTAGGATGTGTTTATGTTAGGGAATTAGAATTGGATTCTACACATAATAAGGATGGTTAGGGATGAGATTAAGACATCATTTTGGAGGTATGGAATGATTAGGAATTGGAGGTTTTCTAGGGAGATTCATGGGCTTGGATCTGACAAGTTTGCGTTTGTAGAAAGTTAAAGGGATGTTGTTAATGATGATGATGATTTTGTTGATGAGTGATGATGAGGGCAATTGATTGTCTGGTTGGGGCCCTTGACCCAAGAAACATACA
>NW_027069741.1:72001-106044 GCF_002906115.3 Quercus suber
AGGGACATTCGTTCGTTGGAGGTACCCTTAGCTTTAAAGCATATTTTCCCAAGTTTGGGCTGTTTGGGCATGTGAAATGGGAATTGGGCTATCTTAAGTCTTTCAAGTAAAGTTTTTTTTTTTTTTTTTTTTTTTGGGACTGTTTTAGGAATGTGTAGAGAGAATGAACATTTGGATAATTGAACTGTTAAATAGTACTTTTAATGATCTGTTGTTAGTTTGGTAATAACTTTATTTCAGCAAGTCATATATTGTAGTTGTTGTGGATTGCTGCTGGATATTAGATTATAAATGCTGTGATGGATTTGGAAATTTGTTGTTTTTGCTTTAGATCACAAATTAGATGATGCTTGGGTTGTTTTTTACAATTCACAATTTTGTAGTTGGATAGCAATTTTGAATTTATTGCTATAGAAGGAAGGCCCAAGTTAGATACCTTTATTTATTTTTGTTTCTCAGTTCTCACAACGAGTGTGGGAAGGGGGATTTGAACCCAAGTTAGATATTTATTATGTCTTTATTCTCTACATTTTTAAAATGAAGTAGAGTGTTATGTGATGCTATAGTAAATAATCTGGCTACTTTATTTGAATGAACTGATCCGACTATCAGCAGGATTGATAACCAGATGATGGTTATGAGTTATGACTATGGGTTTTCTCTTGTGTTTCCTCTAGTTATGGTGTTTTCATTTGTCTATAGTATATTTTCAGGATTTTTTTTTTCTTAAACTTTTGCTGTCTCTTGATACATATACAGATACTCTTTTTATTAAAATTCTCTTGGTGTTGAGGGATTATGCCTCAGTTCAGAACCCCAGCTGATTGATACAGGATATCCATTGGTTCTGGCTGATTGGATAATTGATCTAGTTATAACATTTTGGTTGGATTTATTTTAAACCTTCAGTTTACCCTGATCTAGTGGCTATCTCACCAGAAGTTGACTCTGTTTTATTATTATTATTTTGATCAAATTGATACTGTTTTTCATTGGTGTATGTTTCTTGTTTTAAATTTTTTGTTGTGCTTCAAGAATGCGTGTGTGTGTGTGTGTGTGTGTATATATGTATATGCTTTTTATTGGGTCCAGTTTACCTGGGTGTGGAAAGCCCAGTTTTGAAACCATTGAGTTTAATTATTTATTGAGTGATAATGACCACGCCTAAGAACAATTTAGGGGATAAGGACCATAAGGTCAATGTGCAAAATGTAATTTTAGTAAAACCATTTTCCCCCCTCTTACACACAGATAAATACAATAAACGGCTATTAGTTTCTGCTGATGTCGACTGACTGGTGTAAGTGGCTCTCTTTTTTTTTTTCCTCCCTGAGATGGCAGGATTCATGCATTTGGAAAACAGTATACCTGATGCTTTGGATTTGTTATTTTTAATTTATATTTCAAGACACCATAAGGACTTCCCAATGATTCTTTCCTTAGGATTTGGTTTCCTGTTGTCATAGACTACCATCAGACAACGTGATGTTTTTGTGTGCCATTGAACTATGGGCTGGATGAGCAGAAATACTGTGAGCAGTTATATTTTAAAAGATCGCATCTAGAATCCTAGTAGTTGGCTCAATGGGTGATACAACAGGAATTGATGCATGTAATGTATGTGGGTCAATTCCTAGGAGTTGATATTATATATTATAAAAGATTGCATATAGAATCCCAGGATTTAGCTCAATAGTTGATACTGTTAAAAAAAATTGTATGTGTGTGTATATGTATACATTTATATATATTTTATATTTTATATTTATATTTATATATGTTGCTGACATGGATTTTGGTTTGCATATAGAGGGTGCACTGTGTACGGCCTTTTTTTTTGTATGTACAAAGCCAATTTAGAAGACAGTGTGAAATTGAATTAGTTGCATGTTCTAGCTTCTGATTAAGAGGAAGTTCGGAGTATAACAAAAGAGATATCAAGTTTCATGACCTGCAGCTGATTTGAAGTGAAGAGAAGCAATAGAAATGTTACGTTATTGACCAATTAAGGAATGATAATGTAGTTTTATGAGCACAACTTTGCCATATTTATGTTCCTTAATTGAAGAGTTGCCTATTTTCAAGTGTTATCTCTTGCTTTATTCTTGTATAAATCTTGTGTATTATGGTGAAAACCTTTGCATTTTTTTAATGAAATATTTATTACATATTTATAAATAAATAAAAAGTGTTACCTCTTCAATTTGTTGTTATATTGTAAATTGGGTTAAATTGGAGGATTTTGAGTATTTTGATGTTGAAGCTAAAACCTTATGTTCTACGTTCATATGTTGATCAGGTTGAAAACTCACTTAATTCTTTAAAACTCTTTCTGTGTGCACGTCTACTGTGAGGGCCAGATGTCATTGTTTCAGTCACACTGACTGTTGAAATATGGATTTATATATGGCTAGTTGGGTTTTGCACAAGGTACATATGTTACTTCCATTAAATATCTGTATCATTTTCCTCTCTTTGATAAATAATTTTATGTCCTTTGGAGAATTTCATACTACCTGTCAGATCCTAAGATCTAACAGGCATTTTTACAAAAGAGGTGTCACAACTTTGAGTTTGAAAACTTTTATAGGTGGTGCAATATTACCAAAGCTGTTGTAGTTGTTTGTGTCTCCTTTGTGCTTTTTTACTTGTTTTTTCATGGGATCTCCCATGTAGTTTTGTCTAGATAAACCCTTATGCTGAAGAATCCATATACCTCATGTGTGGTTTAATTTATGGTTAATTATAAACTGCATAATCCTGGAATGGATAAATGAAAATTTGGCATTGGTTATCCCGGGTTTTTTTTTTATTGTTTTACGCTTTATGAAGACAACCCAAAAGGCAAATCATCCATGTTTGAGGTTGCTTTTAGGTTGTCATATGACATGAGCAAAAATCCTTTTTATTTTATTTTCTTTAAAATGATTTCATGAAAAGGGATTAGTCTTATTTAATTTCATTAACCCTAATTTCTATTTAGGGTTTTGAATCTATGAATACGTGGCATGGAGAAGTCATAAGCCACATTATGTACTATTGCATTAATTTAATCCTGGGATGAGTTTTTTAAGAAACGTAAGATACCTTGAGTTTATAGTTTGGTCAAAATTGGTTGGTAGAGATGCTAAGAGTACACTGAAGGTAAGCATTTCATCAGCTGATTTGTTCTGAATAAATATTTTAGAATACCCACTTTATGTGTAGGCTTGACCATTTATACATGTACATAGTTTGTGGCTATTGGATATTGTAAGATAGAGAATCATTTCATTTTGATTTATAGCACTTAGAAGTTGGACAGAATAAAACAGAGAAGGATTATTTTTATTTGCTAAGTGATGCAAAATGTCAAATCTCATTTGCTGGTATTCTTTCATTAGTAACTTCTGCATACAACTTAAAAGTCATGTTTTGCCCATCCTCCACACCCGCTTAGGCTGTGGTTGTTCCCAACTACCACCAAATGGGTTTTCATCTTGTGATTTTCTTGACTGGCAGCTTAAGAGTGGAAAGTATGTTATTTCATTTTGCACTACTTTTTTTATATAAGAAAAGAAAAGTATCTAGTTTTCACATGATGCCCATGTGACCAAAGGACCTATTTAAAAAGTATATTATGAAATTGTGTTCTAAATATACTTTGAAGATGCCTAGCAAGTGTTAATGTCCTCATTGTGACTTTCCGGATAAGTACCTTAGAAGTTAGAACTATAAGTACCTAGCACTACTTTTGCTTACCAGGCCCAGTTTATTTCTGGATGCTCTAGTTACAACACAAATGGGTTGTGCTATACCTAAAAATATTAGATCCTCTTGAATTCTTTGCGTTAACTCTACTATTGTATTTCAAAAATATTATTTATTTCAAAAGTTTGAAATGAGAGAATTTGGTTTTATCATATCTTCACAATAATTGAAATATATACCTAAATTGTGAATCAACATTTATTTAAGTCTGGATTACTTGGTAAAGTACAATCCAATCATTTTAGAACACTTACAGATGGCATTTTAAGAAACCACCCCATCAAAGATTTACCCTAAAAGGCAAATAGGGAAAGCATTGCACAACTGCTAAGATTTAGTTTGGCGGAGCTAGAAACAATAAGGTAGAGTTGGTATTTTTTTTTTTTTTTTTTTTTTGAGAGAGAGAGAGAGAGAGAGTTGATAAATATTTAACAGTTAACACATAAACATGCAAATGTTTGTCCAAAAAAGCAACATAGAAAAATAGTTATCTTACTGCTGAGTGAGCACAAGGACCAAATAATTGTCATATATGAATCTAATATTTTTCATCTAATTGGTTCTGTACTTGTGGCTAGACATGGCAATACGGGTCAGAATTTTTTGACCCGACCCGACCCGACCCGACCCGAAAAATATCTGACTCAAACCCGATTTTTTTGACCCGAAACAAAAACGGGTTGACCCGTAATTCGACCCGATTTTTTTGCAGATCAACCCGACCTGACCCGAATAATCCGTGACCTGACCCGTTAAAAAAAAATCGCAAATTTTTTTTTTTTTTTTAATTATGTCCTGATACTTTGTACATAAAGCACAAAGTATCAAAACTAGTAATAATTAATAAAGCAATACTTGACAGTAGACAAAGACTAACCGACTAAGACAAGAGTAGAAGTCAGTGAAGTCTTCAAGTCACTACAAACAAAACACAATTACACAAGTGACAAGTCACTACAAACAAAACAGTGAAACACAAGTGACAAGGCAAGTCAACTAGTCAAGGGCCAAGTTCCAACTTCCAACCGGCCAAGGGGCAAGGGCTCAGACAGATGGCTTTCTAACAAGTCACAAGTCAATAGTCACAACCATTAAAAGTAAAAAAAAATCCCATTCACTTTCAATGCTTTATGCCTTTATGCTTGCTGCTAGGCTAGCTGTAGTCCACTCCGTTTCAGCCACAAAACAATGAATATTTCCAGTGCTGAATCTGCTAACAATGTTGAGTAGATTGAGATTGAGGTGTAATCCTTCTTTACTTAATATGTTATGTTTATTTTTAAATCTTTTTTTTGTTTAGTTTATCTTTCTAAGTTATCTAATTTTTTTTGTTTAGCTAGGACTGCAACAAGGTGCCTTTTGGAAGCTGTGGTGGAAGCTAGTCTCACTGCAACTGTTTATAACTCCCAAAGAATTTTGTTTTTAAGTAATTGAGGAGGACTTTTTACAACCCTTAACAGCAAGAGAGCTTTGGATTGGCAGGATTCTAATAGGCTTGCTAACCTTAACTTTCTTGTTCAATGTGGCTTACTCTACAAAATGATCTTAGTGCCCTTTTTGCTGGTTAATTATATAAGTATTGTAGCTAAGCAGGTAACTTTATTGCCTTTGAACTAACGCTGGTTGAATCAGCTTTGTATATGAACTCTTAATGTCGTTTGTTCTGTACTTCTTGTTTTTGGTATCAAAAAAAAAAAAAAAAAAAAAGATGCTTGTTAGAAATTTTGAGTTGGTTACTTAATGACAAAGGCGGTGGAAGGCTTGTAAGTTGTATATGAAAAAAATGTGCTTAACAGCATAAGTTCCATGCATTAAATCAAGATGTAGTTGTTTTGCTTCTGTTGAAAGTTGAATATAAATCTAGATCTTTTGCACTCTCAATGTGAGTTGCTCTTCTTTCTTAATCTTTTTAGTTTGATATTAGTCTTTTTGAAATTGAAAAAAAAAAAAAAAAAATTGTTTGAAAAATACGGGTCAACCCGACCCGACCCGACTCGAAACCCGATTGACCCGTTTAAAGATGACCCGTTTTGACCCGTGACCTGTTTGACCCGCAAACCCGATTGACCCGACCCGAATCCGACCCGCCCGTCCGTTTTGCCATGTCTACTTGTGGCCTGCCCTATTACCTTATGTCTGGGCCAAATTATGGTTTATTACCTTTTTTAAAATCATTGGATATGTTATAGGGAAAATTATTTTTCACAATGTACTTTTCAAGATTAAGTTTTCACTGACTGCAACTTCAAAGTGCAAACAAACAGTCCACTTCTATGCACGCCTGGCGTTTTACCCCTTTCTAAAATGCAATGTTTACAATCTTTTTGAGATTGAAGCTAATCCAATAGGAGAATATTAATGACCAAGGTACTCTTCATACGAAAGGGTTGCGGTTCTAGTCTACAATCCACACACACTTATTGCCAATTAAAGTGAACATCTCTGCATTAAGAAAGCAGCCAATGTGATGAGAGGACCAAAGGACAAAATCCAATTGAATCGTTATAGCTTGCTCTTAGGAACCCCAACTGCTCTAGACCTACTTTCCACTGCTCGAGACAGCTGCTTCACCGCCTCTTTGGGTAGATCGCGGGGACTGCTCAGCCATTGTCCTCCATCAACCACCAATGTTGTTCCATTGACATATTTTCCTTAAAAGCATAAGACATGCACATAAGATTCTCGGTGTATGGCAATATGAGGATAGAAGGAAGAGTAGCAAAATTATTTAAAACATTTATAAATTCCCCAAAAAAAAAAAAAAAAAAAATCTTTAGCTTGAAAATTATGCAGTTTTGAAATCATAAACAAAAATTACTGCAGTGGAAGCACTTACTGTTGCGAAATGGAAAAAGCTCAATATCCCAAAATGTAACTTGTAGACTCATAAAATTAGAATAAAAAGCAATCATCATGAAATGTACGTAATAAGTTGAAATTTTATTGTATTTAAAAAAAAAAAAAAAAAAGAATAAAGTGAGTATAATTTCATCAGAAAAGATTACAAATAGCACTTATGCACGTATCATCAATATCCCCAGTTTGTATCTACTGTTCTTGTTTATGCTCAGAGCAATTTAACTTTTAGGTGGTTCATTACCAATTAATTAGAATTAAACCTTTTTCAATACTTCCCTACATAGCACCTAGAGATAAGGAAATAAGAAACAAGGCAACGGCCTGTATTGGTGAAAATAGAATACAACTGTGTTTATCAAGATCTAGACACATCATACCTACATTAGGAGTCACAAAGAGATCCATCACAACCAAAATGCCTATATCAGGAAATTTTTTTGATAAGTACCTATACCAGGAAGTTTCCATTGACATGGCTAAGAAGTTGTTAGAGAAATTAAAGTACACATTGATGAGAAATGAGGTTATTTTTTCCGCATATGGACTTCAACTAACACATTTATACCCAACGGAAATGACATCATCGGCCCATAAGCAAATATTGTAAGGCATATTAGGGAGTAATTCAAAGAGAAAAAGAAGGGTAAAAAAAAAGTTTGTAGGAACATGAATAAACTTGCGGAATCAGCCTAAGGAACAACCTATTGCAAGCTAATCAATTAAAGCTCCTTCATGAAGAAGAGTTTGTGGAATCAATCAAGATGCAAGGAGAAGTAAAGACAAATTAATGAGAAGAGTTCAAATGAATGTTCCTATTTCATTGAATATTTTAGGAAGTTACATGCAGGGGATATGAAAACTGCTCTTCATCCAACATTGTCAATCAAGAGAGAAAAGAGGAGTGTGTGTGTGTGTGTGTGCGTGTGTGTGTGTGACAGAATCCTAGAAGGGCCTAAAGTAAATGAAGTTGTCAACCTTAGTCAGAAATGGATCCTGGAATGACAAAAAATAAGTTTCATAAATAAATTTGTGTTTTACTTAATTGTCTAATTGCAAGTTATGATAGCTAGGTTATGAAGGGATTCTTACCATTTGACCAAAAGGGAGTACATTTTTGGGAATCCACACACACACATGGCATAAAGGGGGAAAAAAATTACATTACAAAAAATTAGTAAATTAGATTACTGACCAGCATCAGATGCAAGATAGAGAGCAGCCATAGCAATATCCCATTTCTCACCAAATTTATACAAAGGCTGTGCCTCTCTAGCTTTGCTTATAATTTCTTGAGGTAGAAGTTTACTAACACCAGCAGTGTCTTTAATAGGTCCTGGTGCAATCCCATTGACTCTAATGTCATAGTCTGTTCCCCACTCCAATGCCAAGCTTCTTGTAATGCTATCAACAGCTGCCTGGTATAAAAGAAAAGAATGTGAAGATATTGAATACAGTTAATAAGAAATAGGGATAGTTACAGTAAACCCACCTGGGGTTAAGCCCGTTTTCACTTTGCCTACCCGTGGTTCAAAACTTAACACTTTGCCCACCTGAGGTGCCTTCCGTTAGGGATCTGTTACCCACCTCTCCGTTTGCCGTTTGAAAAACACATTTTTAGAGAAAAACAAACATAATAAAGATCAAAAAGTTAGGGCTTTTTATTTCTGATGAACTTCTAAAAACACAAAATCAACAGTATTGCTATTCTCCTCATGAACATAAGAACACAACATTTGTAAACCACAGCTTCACTCAAAATCCCAAGCCATTAGTGCAAGCTCATCTCCAGGCTCCAGCGACCAAGATCGAAACCCCACAAACTACTAAAGCCATAAAATAAAAAACCAAAGCATGGAAAACGAGTCAATCAGTTCTAGTTTCATTGGGTTCAAATTGTATTTCTTGTTCGTTTTGATTTTGGAAATCTGGATTTTTATGGAGGCCGTGGGAGAGAGAGAAAAAAAGAGAGTTTTTTTTTTTTTTTTTAATAATTGTTTTATAGTATTAATACAATTTTAAAGAAAAAAAAAACAAAAAACAAAAAATCTAAAGATCTAGAAATCAGCCTCCAGCTGCCCAGAAAACTGAACTCCAAGAGAGGGAACCACTCCAAATCTTTAGATCTAGAAAAATTCTGTAACTTAGCCCAGAAAACGAGTCAATCACTATTGCTATGACTTCACAAGAAGTCATTTGCTTTTGGAAGATGCCAAACTTGGGTAAGAAATTGTCATAGAAGATTTTTTTTCCACCACCACTATCAGAACCCACAACTTAGCACCACCACCTGCTCACAATCCATAACCACCACAAGCCACAACCCATAACCCGACCATAATCAGATCATTATCAAACCCACAACCCAAAAGCAAAAAAAGAAAAGAAAAAAAGAAAACCCATGAAGCAAAGATAGTGGTTGATCTGAGTTTGGTGACCGAGTCGAAGCGAGCGAAGATAGAAGGAATCGAAGAGAGCAAATCAGCTTGAGCGTTGAGAGAGACGATGACGGCTTTGACCGTCAACGCTGAGCCACCTACGGCAAACGAGCGAGCACCTTTTCTGGTCTCCGGAGCCGAGGAAATGGAAAATGCTAGCTAAGCACTCGTCAGGAAGATCGGCTGTGTAGTCACGGCCAATGCTAGCTAAGCGTTGAGGGAGTACTTGAGAAACAGGGTTAAATATAATATGAGAGGAAGTGAAGGTGAATTGAATAAGAGAGGTGTGGGGTTGAGTTTTTGAGTTTGAACTTTTACAAGTGTGGACCGTGGGTTTGAGTTTGAACTTTAACAATCCAATCACTTTTTGAGTTTGAACTTTTACAGGTGTGAGGAAGTGAACCACGTTTCAATGGGTTTTCCAAGTGTGGACCTGGAGCATGTAATTGGATTGTTAGGATCTGTTTGATGAAGTCTTTATTGAAGGAATTGTCCTATACTCCCACCTCTACATCATCCTCCTGATTAAAAGTGATTTCATTGAGCATTTGATCTGTGCTATTGATTTGTGTTTTGTTCTTATAGAAGTTCATCAGAAATAAAAAGCCCTAACTTTTTGATCTTTGTTATGTTTGTTTTTCTCTAAAAATGTGTTTTTCAAAGCAAACGAAGAGGTGGGTAACAGATCCCTAACGGAAGGCACCTCAGGTGGGCAAAGTGTTAAGTTTTGAACCACAGGTAGGCAAAGTGAAAACGGGCCTAACCTCAGGTGGGTTTACTGTAATTATCCCTAAGAAATATTATTGACAAACGTCTCACAAACCCCAGTTTACAAACCTTGGCAGAAGATACATGGATTTGATACCAAGTGGCTGCATAATGCATAGTTACGCTTATATTTATGATTGTTCCACCATTAGATGGGTGTTTCCCTGGTCCCCTTTCTTAAGGTACTTAAGTGCTTCGTGGCACATTGTAAAAGTGCCAACAGAATCTATGTCTATTACTGCAGAAACCAATCAAAAAAAGGAAACATTCAATTATAAACTCTTAAGAGTCTTCATGTACTGAAAAACCTGGAATAATAATGTAATATTGTCCCGGAGTCACTGAAATCATGTGATATAAATGTAAGTTGCAATTCTCAACCTAGTTAACTAGAGGAACCACCAATTGACATAAGGCACACCCTACCATGTTTAGACAGCAGTTGGTGCTACTCGTTTTATTTGTTTGGAATTTGAAACAAATCAACTTTAATGATGTCATAAATCAATTTTATTTCATGAAATGGAATTCTTAGGAGTTCCTTAGTTTCATCTTTGAATTGGCTCCTGTTTCTTCAAAGATTTGATTCTAAAGGATTGTGTCCTACCCTATAAAAATAGAAACTGAAACTCGTTTCATTTTTCTAGATCACCCAAGAAAGACCTCAATGAGTATGTGGATCCATATACTAGAATAAGTGAAAAACATATTCACTGATGCTTTCAAACTTAAAATAAATAATAAATAAATAAATAAAGCTTCCCCTGCTTTTGAAATGAATGTTAAGCATAATCGTGATCTATCAGTATTTTCCATTGTCAGTTATGATGTTCATGACCCAATATATAATAGTTGCAACTTAAATCAACTTAAACAACTTAGCTTTAATTCTTGGAATTTACCATGGACATAAAAATATGAACAAAGATAAAAATCCAATCAAATTATACAGTGTAGGATAAATCTTCCAATACTCTTTATTGAATCAGAAGGAATATTTTGGATCCGCACTTCTAAAGATACAACCTGTTCGGAAGCCATTAGTGGTTAGATCCTCTGCTGCTACAAGGAAATTGCCGGCTGCTGCATTTACAAGAATGTCAAGCCTGCCAAAATGCTTAATAGTTGATTCCAGAACTCTAATTGCATCTTCCTTTTTGCGAACATCTCCCTCTAGTCCAACAGCCTGCAACAAAAATATTCATGAAACCAGACATCAGCATCCAACTAAAAGAAAGCATGGTAGAAACCCTGCAATAGTTTCCAAGCAGCAATCAGAAGAATTCTACAATGTGGGAGTTTAGTTAACCTATCAGAGTCAGACAACAATCTATATTAATAACACATCATTAACACTAACATCAACATTCCATTCCTCTCAACTATGCTCATCATTTATTCTCATTAATCTTCTCAGATGATTCTACAACAATTTTTTGATACAAACATAGGTGGGAATCTGCTAGAACAAGTCATGACAAGTGCTTGTTCCAAAGCTTCTCTTTCAGTTTCTTGATCTTTTTTTTTTTTTTGGTCAAAAGATGAAAGTTTCTTAACCTTTTAACCTACCCTATTATTCCTTCTTTTTTTTTTTTTTTCAGCCAAGGTTTTGTTTCGACCATTTTGTTTTGAACCTTAGACTCGATACTTACCGTACGTAATTTACCAATACCAACACTAGTGTAAAAGTTCTGTTTGTCTAATACACTAGGAAAAATCTGCTAGTAATGAACTTTTTTTTTTTGATGGGATGCTAGTAATGAACTTATTTCGACAATGCAAATTAACCTCCTAATGTTTATCTTAGTACTCCTCGGCTGCCTGTTTCTAGGTTCAAATCATACATAAATGTTAATTTGTTTGTATGGTTTGAGAAAACCCGTTTAACCCCACTTGTAGATTGAGCCAGATTATTATGTCCTCAAGTGGAACTTCCCAGATAATATATATTTAACAAAAAATTCACTGAAATTATTTATCAACAGTATTCAACTAGGAAATTAAATATATTTATTAATCATATTATTTAACATACAAAATACACATGGTATATCCTGATTAGTCAACAGATCCATAGCCAAGTTATCATATTAGTTTCTGTTTGTTTGTTAAATCCTGATTAACATATAAAATCAAATGGTTGTTCATACCAGATATTCGTTGAACTCCAAGTTCAGTAATAAGAACAACAAACAAAAACTCATGATTTCATCTATTTTCCTAACACTTTTCTCAGAAACCAAACAAGACCCCAACTTTCATTCCAAACATAAAAGAGAGAGAAACTCAAAGATATGAAACAAACCCAGTTGACAAAAACAGTGTTACAAACTAGTTGAAAAAAAAAAAAGATTCTGGGAAGTGAGAGAAAATAAATCACATGAATTCCATGAGATCTAAGGGAGTCAACAGCAGAGTCAAGGACATTCCTGCGGCGGCCCATGATAACAATGGAGGCTCCATGTTTTCCCAACTGATATGATATCTCATACCCAATTCCTGACCCTCCACCAGTCAACAACGCCACCTTCCCCTTCAGTATTTCAGCCTTGAAGGGAGACTCCATTGCCATGAGTTTCTGTAAATGTGTATGTGGTTTTCTAGTTCTATATAATGAGTTTTTCTCTCTGAGAAAAATTTGTCTGTTTTTAACTGTTTTACTGTTCGAGACTTGAGTTTAGTTGGTAGTGACGTAGAGTAATTCTGGTGCCAAACGTAAATTAAATGGCACAACTTGTGCCATTTTACGTGACACATTACTCAACCACGTATACATATTACATACGATTTAGTTTTTCGGGAGAAAATAGGTAATTAATTTTTTTTCCTAACTATCTAGTTAATTGTTAAGGTTTTGAAACTATATATTTTACTAGCATTTCGAGTATAAGAAACTCGATTTAGGGTCTATAAATCGAGTTTTTGAGACTCGATTTTTATCAGTTGTTCACGTCTGATGTGGCATTTTTTTCACGTGGCGGCTACTTGGAAATCGAGTTTTTAAGACTCGATTTATAACAAAAATAATTACAAAATATAGACCCAAAATACAGAAACGCGGAGAGAGAGAGAGAGAGAGAGAGAGAGAGAGAGAGAGAGAAGAAGAAAGAAGAAGAAGAAGACGTGCAGATCAGCGCTGCCCAGCCGCCCTCAGGCCGCGCGCGCCCAGGCGGCGCTGGCCCAGGCCCCGCGCGCGCCCAGGCCGCGAGGGCCCAGGCCACGGTGGCCCAGGCCGCGGTGCCTAGACCCAGGCAGATCTAGGTCTTCTCTCTCTTTGATCTGATGGGTTTTTGCGTTTTTGGGTTTTTTTTTTTTTTTTTAAATCTGGATTTTAGGTGGTTGTTGGGTAGATTTGGTTGGATGTTTTGTATTGGCTAATCTGATTGTGCTGTTCTTGGATTTTTTTTTTTTTTTTTTTGTATTTTTGGGAATGGCTGAGAGACTTGAGACTTAATTTGGTTTGTGTTTTGCATTGTAAATCGAGTTTTAAAAACTCGATTTCCAAGTAGACGCCACGTGAAAAAATTGAAAAAAATTGCCACATCAAACGTGAACAACTAATAAAAATTGAGTCCCAAAAACTCGATTTATAAGCCCTAAATTGAGTTTCTTAAACTCGAAATGCTAGTAAAAGATATAGTTTCAAAACCTTAACAATTAACTAAATAGTTAGGAAAAAAAAATTAATTACCTATTTTCTCCAGTTTTTCGTTTAGGGTCTTCGGCTGATTCTGGTGTACTT
Source organism: Quercus suber (assembly GCF_002906115.3). Classification (NCBI taxonomy): domain Eukaryota; kingdom Viridiplantae; phylum Streptophyta; class Magnoliopsida; order Fagales; family Fagaceae; genus Quercus; species Quercus suber. The sequence goes on from NW_027069741.1 coordinate 85,556, forward strand.
GGAGGCTTGGAGCTCTATTATTTTTTTATCTTTTGTTTTTTAGTGAACAAAAGAAAAAGGGAAAAGAGATAGTTGTGATCTCAAAATTTTGTAAACATGACCATTCCTTAATAAGTAGGATAAATAAATTTAATGAAGTTTCTATTTTTTTATTGAGTGTTTTTATTTTTGGAGAAATTTTAGTTTCACAATATTTTCACAACATTTTTATAATATTTTTACAAAAAATTCTAAGCGACAGATTATTACAAGTTATTATTGGTAGAACAAAAAAATAATTTTAATGATAAATTCAAATTATAATCGATAATACCTAATCACTTATAATTTATTGAGAAAATATTGTGCATATAACACATCTCTTATTTTTGTGGAGTAATTAAGCTACAAAACTTTTACTTTAATTTGGGCTTTACTTACCAGTGAAATACCTATTTTGTCTTTAGTTACCTAATTAACCAAGTGCAAATGCAAGTCCAGGTACAATTTCCTCTCTAAAGAAAAATCTACTAAATGATGCAAAACAGAATCTTCAAATTAATTTACGTAGTTTTTTATATTTGGTATTTTTATGTAATTTTTGTTATTTTAAATTTATGGTAATTATTTCCTTATTTTTAGGTGTTTTTAATGCTTTTTAGGTCAAATTTGGTTCCTATAATGATTAGGTATTAATTAGGACTTATTTTAGAATATATTTTCTCTTAAATAGGCCCCTAAGTCTGTAAATATTTTTTGAACAATTATTCAATCAATAAAATTCAAACTTTTCATCTTTCTATTTTCTAGTGGATTCCAAACCCTTTGTTCTTGTGGATTCAAGGAACCCTCGTGGATTCGAGGTTATTTTCAAAAGCAAATATGTTTTGTTTCTTGTTTTCTAGTAGACGTGTTCTCCTTCTTAACATTTCCAAATTCCCGTATCAGTTGGTATCAAAGCCTTGATTTATCCTAGTTTGGAGGTTAACAATGACGCTGTTGGAGTAAGGAAACAATAAGGATAACTGCCGTGGAGACGTAACTCACAGGCAATCTATTGGTAAGCAAATTTCATATATGCCTTATAGAAGAATTGCAAGCTTTAATGATTATTTTTATAAAGAAGATTTTCTTGATTGGTTACTTGATTTAGAAGATTTATTTAACTGTGAGAATATTTGTGATGAGAGAAAAGTTAAACTTGCTTTGTATAAACTTAAAGAGTATGCACCACATTGGTGGGTATGAATACAGACTGATAGAATCTGACAAGGTAAAGACAAAATTCATTCATGGCTAAGGATGAAAAAGATGCTTGCTATCCAATTTTATCATTTGAATTGTGATGAACTTTTGTTGTATACAAAACAAGATTATTATTGGCCAAAAAGTTCACCCCTGAATTATTTTGAAGAACCATATGTTCCACCATTAAAGGAAGAACTGCATGTTGAAAAAAAAAATTGTTCTTGAAAATTATGTAGAAGTTAAAGAACAAAATATATAGAATTCTGAAGAAATTAATGAAGGTCTTGTGATGGAAGAAGATCTTCAAATCAAGATTATTGTGGAGGAGAATAATGAAGATCCTATTATAAAGAAAGATCTTGAAATCAAGATGGTAGAGACCATTAAGGAAGAAATTGAAGAGGAAGGTTTCAAGGATCTCAATGAAATGAAATCATATGATTGTCAATCTCAAGATCCTTTTATTTTGGTGATAAGCGATACACCGAAGTTTATTGATTTTATTGGAGTTGATAGATTTGATTCAGTTGTAAGTTCTTATTTGATAAATCTCTACAATTACATCAAGAACAAGGAAAAAGAAATTCAAGTTGATTTTTTTATTTCATTGATGAGTTGCAACTATGGAAAGAAGATCAAGGGGCTTAAGTGTGGACGCGCCCCCCTCCCCTCCCCCAAAAAAATTTTTGAGACAATTTTTCTACAGTTTGGTCGCACATTGGATCCTTAAAGACGTGACTCTTGCATGCTTGTATATCTAGGGTGTGGTGTGTGTATGTGAGTCCCTTTTTCTTATTCTTATTTTAGGAGTTGCTCAATCATTGGTTTTGTGTTAGGTGTGATTGGTCACCTAGGGGTCTAATTTATTTTAAGTTGCCTGATTAACTAAACCAAATTTTAAGGGTTCATCAATTAAGGCAAACTAAAAAGTCTTGAACCAAAGATCTTGGACTTGAAAGTTTGATTACATGTGTGAAAGGTGTTAGGCACCTCACAACCCCTATCATTTGGATATGAAAAACACCAAGATTGAACTAAATTGTTAGTTGGAAAAGGAAAATGCTATGTGGCTACAGAGATCTCAAATAAATTGGCTACAGTCTGGAGATAAAAATACGAGATTTTTCCATGCCAATGTGTTTGCTCGCTACAACAAGAACTTGATTACAGGACTATTAGATTTAGAGGGGGTGTGGCAAGAGGATGATATTAGGGTGGAGGGGATAGCGGTGGAGTATTTTCAAAATCTCTTCTCATCTGGCAATCCTTCGAATTTTGTGGAAATCCTAGAAGTAGTACAACCAAGCGTTACACTAGCTATGAACCATGCTTTGTCACAAGATTTCACGACAAATGAAGCTTGAATGGCGTTAAAACAAATGTACCCTCTTAAAGCTCTTGGACCTGATGGCATGTCTCCCTTGTTTTTCCAGCATTTTTGGCCAGCCATTGGTGATGAGGTGATAAAGATTGTTCTTGATTTGCTCAATGCAGGTATATCTCCTCCAAACTTTCATGATACCCATATTGTGCTTATTCCAAAAAGTAAGGAGCCTAAGAGAATTATTGATTATAGACCTATTAGCCTATATAATGTAATATATAAGATTGCAACAAAGAGTATTGCTAATAGGTTGAAGAAGATTCTACCCTCCATTAATAATGATACCCAAAATGCCTTTATGCATGGAAGGTTAATCACTGATAACACCCTCGTAGCGTGTGAGACCATGCATCACATTAGTCAGAGGAGAGTAGGAAGAATTGGTGAAATGGCTCTGAAGTTAGACATGAGCAAAACTTATAATCAGGTTGAGTGGGTTTGTTTGGAGAAGATTATGAAAAAGCTCGGCTTTGCATTAAAAAATAGGGAGTTGCTGATGAGGTGTGTCACTTCTATTGCCTACCCTGTGAGAATCAATGGTAAGCCAAGGGGTCACATTGTAACAAGCAGAAGTTTACTCCAAGGGGACCCTTTATCACCTTACCTTTTTCTTCTATGTTCTAAAGGCTTATCGGCTTTGATAAAGTCGCCAAAGGTCAGATGAGAGGAGTAGCTGTGTGTCGGGGTGGTCCCAACTTATCTCATATTTTCTTTGCAGATGATAGCCTAATTTTTTATAAAGTTTTCATTGAGGAATGTTCTTCTTTACAAAGAATCTTACTGGTTTATGAGGAAGCTTCAGGATAGCAGCTGAATCGGACCAAGATGTCCCTATTCTTTAGTAGCAATACACCAGATGAAATTAAAGAAAAGATTAAGACCAGATTTGGGGCTCAAGTAATCTAACAGCATGAGAAGTATTTGGGGTTACCTTCCCTAGTTGGAAGGCAAAAACGCAATACTTTTAATGACATAAAGGAGAAATTGAGTAAAAAGTTGGCGGGTTGGAAGGAGAAGCTATTGTCCAAAGCAAGTAAGGAAGTTCTAATTAAGGCAGTTGCACAGGCTATCCCTACTTATACTATAAGCTGCTACAAAAAACTTGATACTTTGTGTGATGAGTTGACAGCTATAATAAGGAATTTTTGGTGGGGCCAAAGGAGAGATGAAAAGAAGATGGCATAGCTAAGCTGGGATAAAATGTGTCAACCAAAGGAAAAAGGGAGGTTTGGGGTTTAAGCAGTTGAAACAATTCAATCTAGCTGTCCTAGCCAAACAGGGGTGGAGACTGCAAATGAACCATGACTCTCTGGCCTATAGGTATCTTAAAGCTAAGTATTTCCCTAATTGTGATTTTATCCATGCATCTTTGGGTAACAATCCATCTTTCACTTAGAGGAGCATCATGGTGGCACAAGATCTGGTGAGGTATGGCATGCGATGGAGAATAGGAAACGGGGATAATATCAAGGTATGGGGTGACAAGTGGCTACCGTCACACACTTTGTACCAAGTGTCTTCCTCATAGCTCTTCCTACAAGCAAACACATGGGTCAGTGAGCTAATCAATAAAGAGGAGGCTTCTTGGAAATTTGATGTTGTTGATACTCTGTATATGCCACATGAAGCAGAGATGGTTAAAAGTATCCCATTGAGCTCTCATCTACCACCAGACAAGCAAGTTTGGGCTCTAACTAGCAATGGAATATTTAATGTGCGGAGTGCTTATTATGGTGCTTTACATTTGGCTAAAGCTGATAATCAAGGTGACTGCTCTGACGATAGCCTTAGCAAACGTTTTTGGAAGCGTCTTTGGAAGTTTCCTGCCCCTCACAAAATCAGGCACTTTGCATGGCGAGCTTACAGGGATATTCTTCCCACAAAGTCCAATATGATGAGTCGAGGGATTTTGCAAAACAGCATATGTGAGAGTTGTAACTTAGAAGTGGAAACTGTAGGTCACCTACTTTGGACTTGCTCAAGAGCTCGTGAGTTATGGCAAAGCTCAAAAATGGCATTCCCAACTTATACTAATAGTTGTACTTCTTTCAAAGACGTGCTGTGGAGTTTACTTATGGGGGATCAACCGAGGGAGGAGCTGGCAGCAAAGGTGGTCACATGTGCTTGGGCTTTGTGGTATAATAGAAATGAAGTAAGGCTCGGGGGAGAAAGGAAGCCTGGGAAAGTGTTACTGCAATGGGCGCTGCATTATTTGGATAAGTATTATGCAACAGTGGATGTTTACCAAAATCCATCGGCACCAATAGCACAGACATCGGCGTGAATACCTCCATCAGATTAGAGCTTCAAAGTGAATGTAGACGGCGCAACGTTTTTAGAGATGGGAGTTGTGGGGGTAGGCGTGTGCGTAAGGGATGATCAGGGTAGGCTTGCTGCAGCGTTGAGCAAGAAAATATCAACTCCATTAGGTGCAATTGAATCAGAAGCAAAGGCATTGGAAGTTAGTATGCAGTTTGCCAGGGATATTGGTCTTCACCCTTGGAAGTTAGCACTAGGATTTGTAGAGAGCATCTCAGTGTCTGAAACTCATTCTACAAACTTTTTTTTTTTCTTCTGAGCCCCCCAAGAGTGAGATTGTCAAACCAGTAGAAGTTACACCATCTCCTAGAAAGATTAGGGTTGATCTTAAAGAGTCTAAGCTTAAGAATCCTAACCTCCCTAAGGATAAGAAGCATAATAGACCTCTGTGGGTTTGTCATTTTTGTGGAAAGGCTGGGCATACTAGCCTAAATTGTTTCAAGTTGCAAGATGCAAAACGAACAAATAAGTCAAGAGTACATGTGCCTCAAACATAAGATCCCCTATGGTACTTATTGATGAATTGATAAAGGCTTTAAACATTTATATCAATCCTGGAGTTGCACATCATTCTAATTTGAATAATAACTCCAATGCCAGAGTTGCATCTAAGAAGTTTTGAATGCAAAAGGCTCAATCTAATTGAGTCTTTCTGACATAGTCCTTGTGCTTCATCTCAATACTCTTTGTGACAATTCTTCTTTTGATGTTTTGTTACTTTTTACTTTTAGAATTTGCATTGCATAACATTCATGCATTTCATGATAGGTTGTTTTTGTTTATTTCTAATAAAAATAAATAAATAAATAAAGAGGGATGTGTTTTGTATATCTTGGATTTGTAATCAAGGTTGGCCTATTATCTTTACATAACATGCTATGTACCTTGTTTAATTTGAATGAGCTTATTTTTTTGCACTTTGCTAGTTTTAGCTATGTAGTGCATGTTGTGTAGAAGTTGTTTATAGTTTTTGATCACATGATCTTGATTTTGAAGTCACATACTTTTGATTGTTAGGACTGAAACCTAAAGAGAAAGGCATAAATAACTATCTCACCACTGTTTACTAGTCAATCATGAACATCTTAGTGCATATCAGAAGTGTAAGGTTGAAATTTATCAATCATCTTGTTGATTTTATTCCGTGCCAATTTACTTATAATTTAGCACTTAGTAACCCTGTATTTAGGTGAGATTCATGTAAGGGTAGTGTGTGAAGAGAGTGTGAAAAATTGCTCATCTTTGTGCAAAGAAGCAGAGACTCGCGGCCAAAACTCGCGACTGACTCACGGCTTGCAAGCCACAAATGCTGTACGCGTGAGAAGCATGCGGGAAGGTGAAGGGTCACGCCAGCTGTCCCACTACAGGACAAAAGTCCCAGGCTAGCTAGGCCGTTACGTTGCGACTTGAACTCGCGACTTGGACAAGCCGCGAGGCCAAGCCGCCCACCAGCCCTGTTTGGAAAAAACTGACTCTTCGTATTCCAAACACACACCACTATATATAGACCTTTATACCCAAGAAATGTAGAGAGTTTCGAGAGAGAATTTGTGAGAGAAACCCTAGAGAAAAACAAGATTGCCTCTTCTCCAATCTTCGCTAAGAGACTCTACAAATTCTTCTACTCTCTTCCTCTCCATTGATACATCCTTGAGAGGTCATTGACCAAATCCTTTTCTCATCACACCCACATCTGTGAGAAGATTTATTTGGTGCTAAAGGAAGCAGTTTGGAAGGAACCAATATTCATTAGTTGATGCTATGGTTTAGTAGTGAAATTCGGTAAGCTAGAAAAAAAAAAGGTTCGATGTAACCTCGTTAGATCAGGAAGCTTTGAGGGCTTAGGTACTTGGGTAGATTAGGCTTGGAGGGTCTATTGCTATTTATGTATCCCAACTACATTTTCTAGTGGATTATTGACCGCTTAGAAGGCGGCGGAGAGGTTTTAAGCCGAGGGCTTCGGTTTTCTCTTCGATAACACATCGCGTGTTGTTCTTGTGTTTGCATCTCTCTTCCTTTATCTTTGCCTTTTATTTTCTGCTGTGGATGTGATTATAATTAGCTTAGATTGTTTATCAATTCTGTGTTTGGCTAATGTTCATGTTCCGCACATTAATTGTTTGATAATAAGCTTGAATTGATATTTTGTAATTTGGGGTCTAAACGTTCAAGGGTGTTTTACACACATTTTGAACTTTCAATAAGATTTTATACTCGAGAAAGTGTAGCACATGCACAAAATTAGTGTGTACATTATCTAGCTAAAATAACAAGTACACAATAATAATAAAATTGGTGTGTACATTATGAGGCAAAAAAAAATGATTGTAAGCTTGTTTTCTAGGAGATTTGAGAGTTATATGATATAACTCTTTAGGTGATAGTCACTTTCAAACTTATGTGATGAATAATGTAGAAATTGTAATTGATTACTATTTACATATCACTTCACATGTATCTCATGTTGTTACTAGTTACACACACTATACAAGTTATTCTTTGCTAAACTTAGTACATGAAATTGAGTGTGAAGTTGGTTTGGCCATCCAAGATTATATGTTCCTTGATTTTGATACAAAATATGTTTATTGTTTGAGTGTTGGGGACAAAAAGTGTGAAATCTTGTTTTTGGAAGACCTGGGTTGAATTCAAATGTTTTTGAAAAAAATTTTAACTCATACTCATGCATTTCATTCATGAAATAAAGTGATTCGAGTGGTGTTTTCATAAAACTTCTTTTGTTTTTCAAAAATTTCACTTTTCCAAATTTTTGATTGATCGAGGTTGTTTTTCAACCGATTGAAATTGCGTTAAAAATTTTGGTTTAAATCTGCCTCGCTCGATTGGTTCTAGATCAATCGACTAGGAATGGCAACGGGTCAGATTCGGGCTGGGTTTTTTCATACCCAAACCCGCCCTGCGGGCCCAAACCCGTGGCCCGGACCCGGCCCGTTTAGTAAACGGGTTTTTTTTCCCGGGGCCCAAACCCATCCTGTCAGGCCCCACGGGCCCCGCTCACTTTAGGGCCCAATCTTACATCCTAAGGGCCTAAACCGTGGCTCAATTTTTTTTTTTTTGGGAAAAAAATTCCCGTAATTAATTTAATAAATCTCAGATTTCTATACTAATTTAATTTACAATAATTATTTTAGATTTCTACAATAATTTTAGATTTCAAATTTCACATAAATCTACAATAATTTACTTTTAGATTTCTCACTTTCTCTTTCAAAATCACAAACCCAAATACAGAAATCACAAGAAATAATACTTAAAAATCACAAACCCATACATAAATCCTATATACATAACCCAAATACATATATAAAATAAATAAATAAAATTCCTTCCTTACAACAAGATTTGCCACAAGTTCAAATATATACAAAATAAATCCCCCAAATCCAAATCTGGGACCATTACATCAAGTTCAAAAATCTACAAAACAAATTCCACAAATGAATATACTCAATAATACCCCTTTCAGGCACCAAGTAACGAACCTAAAAAAAAAAAGAAAAAAAAGTAGAGATCTTGGCAGTGGCAGATCTTGGCGGAGGTGGCAGATCTTGGCTGAGCTACACTTGGAGAAGATAGATCAGAGCTCAGAGAAGACAAAGAAAGAGAGAAACAAACCTGTGACAATCTTGAGACCTGTAGTGACACAGCTTGAGATTGACGGTGACAGTGCTTGAGGCCGGTGATGACAGAGGTCAGAGCATGAGGTTGAATCTGTGAGTGAGAGAGGGAGAAGAGGGTGAGTGCGTGAGTGAGAGAAGGAGAGGAAAGTGAGGGAAATGGCTGGGGAGTGGGACGGCTGAGTGTGGATATGGGAGGAAGTAGGGTTTTTTTAGGTTATATATATATAAGGGTTTTTGGTAATTTTATACTTAAACGGGTCGAGTCCGGGTCGGGTATGACAAAAACCCGGACCCGACCCGGACCCGCTTCGGGTTTTTTTTAAAAGACCCATACCCGACCCTATTATTTATCGGGCCTGGTAAAATCCGACTCATTAGGGTCGGGCCGGATCGGGTACCCGCGGGTTGGGATTTTATTGCCATCCCTACAATCGACTCTATTTTTTCGATCGATCGAAGACCAATCTCGACTGATCAAAATTCAAAAGTTGAGTTTTATAAAAAGCTTCTACTCACGTGTTCTTCATTATTTCAAAAGCTTTTTCAAACTTTTTCTCACTTTCTCTCTTCGATCAATCCAATCTAAGGATTTTTGTCTTTTTCTTCCACAAATTTCTCCAAGGTTTTTGTCCTCAAGCATTGGTAAGTCTTTTATACCCTTTCTTTTTCAACTTAATCACATGTTTCGTACATTTTCATGCTTTTTTTTTTTTTTTTGAAAAAGTCGAACACAGCAATTTAGAGATTTTTGTTCATTTCATTTGTTTTTAATCAATTTGGTTTAATGGGTTTTAGTTATTAGATGCTATAAACATGATTCCTATGCATTAATTTGGTTAAACTATTGGTTTAAGATCAATTGAAATTTCTAGGGCTTGGAACTTTGTAAAATTGGGGATTTTGTTCAATTGGGTTTGATTTGATGAAATTGACTTGTGATATTGATAAATTAATTCATTGTATGATGTTTCCTAACTGGTATAATAGTTAATTGATCAATTTGGTTTAATTTTTGAAATTGGGGTTTTCAAAATTTGGGGTTTTTGGACTAAAACTCTATGTTCAAGTCAATTTTTAGTTTATAAAGTAAAATTGACTAAATTTCAATGCATTAGAGCGTGCATCATATGTGCATTCATTACATGCATCATATAAATTGTTATTCATTAATATTTTTGTTTTTGTTTTCCTTTTCTTTAAACCCTTAACATCATGGTTAGGAAGACTAGAGCCAAGAAAACCACCACCCCTTCTACTCCTGAGTTCTAGAGTGATAGATTTAAAACCATAAAAAACCAAAAAAACTATGAGAAGCTTTATATATTTAGACCGGTATAGGCTGAGAGTAAGGTGATTTTAGATGAGCTTAATCCTAAGATACGTAGGAATTTCAAGCGTAGGGGTTGGTTACCACTTTTAGAGGTTAAGCATCCTCCTCCGACTGCTTTGATTAGAGGGTTCTGCTCGAACCACTCTGTCCACTCCGATGATTCCAACATTCAGTTTATGAAAGGTTGGATAAGGGGTGAAGAGTATGTCATTACTCCTGATGGAGTGGCCTCTGCTCTTGTTGTACCTTTGGTATAGCAGTCTGTGTACCCTTACACTAAAATCACTCCCTTTGATGACATTATGTCATTCATCACTAGTACTTCCATTAGTTGGGGTACTAATCCTTGTGTCACTTCTCATAAGCTTGCCGAGCTTAATTATCTGTTTTTTAGGATTTCTTGTCATAGTATATGGCCTATATCTAATCTTCATATTGTTGTACCTTTGGTATAGCAATCCGTGTACCCTTACATTAAAATCCCTCCCTTTGATGACATTATGTCATTCATCACTAGTACTTCCATTAGTTGGGGTACTAATCCTCGTGTCACTTCTCATAAGCTTACCGAGCTTAATTATCTGTTTTTTAGGATTTCTTGTCATAATATATGGCCTATATCTCATCTTCATATTATTCCCATTGAGAGATGTGCGTTCTTGTATGCTTTCGTCACTGATGCTCCTTTGAATTTTCCCACTCTTTTCATTCGCTCACTTGTTGAGGTTCATAGGAGTAGTGCCAAATCCCATGGTTTATTTTTTTCGGTTTTTATTCATAGGATTCTGTTAGACTTAGGTTTAAAGGACTTTCCCACATCCAAGCATGTACATATCATAGCTCTTATAGGTGCCACCTTTCTTAGGTAAAGAGCAACTCAATTGAAAGCTAGCTCTAAGCGCTCTAGAGTAAAGTCTTCTACAGGTGATGCACCTAGGCCTCCTCTATCTGGTGACCCTACTACTGAGGAATATGTAGACCCTACAGCTGTTGTGGATCCTCCACCATCTACATCGAGCGACTCTTCCTTACGTGCCATGTTGGTTACTGTTATATCCATTTAGGCAGCGCATGGACAGCTTCTGTTAGATGTGCTCAATGAACTTCATGCTTTACTCTAGAGGTTCTACTCCACCGGCTCCACCCATTGATGAGTCATGATTGCCCTCTGGCAATTCATCACAAAAAGGGGGAGTACATATATATGGAGATAAGGAGAGATTGAAGATTGTAGATTGTATCTAGGAGCTCATTTGATGTATTTCTTTTTATATGGGTTGTATATGATAAGGGGAGACATTATGTTATGTTTTATGTTTAGTGTTTAGTTTTTTATTGTTTCTTGATTCACATATGGTACATTTGATTATTGATTTATATTTATGAGGTTATTCATGATATATGTCTTTTATTTTATGTTTTGTGAAATCAAAAATTTTAATTTTGTTTTACTTGTATTTTCCACACATGCATTTATGTGTTTGTTGAGTGTTTCAGAAATTTACAGATTAATTCAGTCGTAGCTGCTGTCTACTTTAGCAACTAATAGATAGTGGTTAGGTTGAATGGTATTTAAGGTTTTTTAATTTGAATGGGCTGTTTTTAACTTTGAGCATTTTATTTTTGTGATGTGTTTAGTCACGGATTGCCAAATGGGAAGTTTGTTAGGTTCTAAAACTTTAGAAATTAATGTATTAGAACTTTAATTTGTAATATGTTAGCAAACCATGATCAAAACATAGAGTCCAGGTTTAGAATTGCTCAAAGTGATTGTAGAATTTATTGGACAAAATCTGCAAGGCTTGATTGATCGAAAATTAGAATCAATCGATCGAAACTTGTGCAGATTTATTTTTCTGCGGAATTTTCAATTCAGCCCAAGCCCGTTTGACGTGTAGGGTTTTGTGTTTTACTCTAGGTATAAAAGGAAAAACTCTAGCTACATTCAAAGGCTTTTTGAGAAATGTGTATTGAATCTTTTATGAGATCTAAATGTGTCTACCTTCATACACACATATAGAGTTGTCAAGATCAAGATTCACGTTAAGAACTTGATGATCTTTTCAGTTGCTGCAAAAAGAACTTTAAAGAAGATTTGAAAACTTTGAGTGGAGTCTCAAAGTCACAAGAAGGAGAACTTGTGGTTGCAATAGATCAAGGAAAGAAGGAGTACGTGAACTCTAAGTTGTCACATGGTCGTGGTAGTAAGTTTTTTACTCGAGATAACAATAGGATGTTAATGGTCTAAGTTCTATTGTAAAAACTTTAATTCTTTCATAGTGGATCTATTTTACCTTGAGGATAGCTAGGTTAAATCCTTCCCAGGTTTTTTAACAGTTAGGTATTCATGGGTTATCATATCGTTGTGTTCTTTATATTTCCACATTATTTACATGATATGATTTTATTGTGTTAACCTAGAACTGAATAATTTATATAAATAATCACTTGGCTAAATAACTAGGTTAAACAATTTGTGTTAAGGAGTCTAAAAACGTACAAACCATACACATTAAAATCACACATCAACCATGTATATATTAATAATAACACATATATTCTTACTATAAATATATCCTTTTTTTGGTTGAGAAACCACTGTAAATATATCTAATGTCATGGTAATGTTATGATGTTACTTAATCAAACTATATGCTATTTCAATTTTAATAATCTCCCCTCCTCCTTAACTCCTTAAAGCTCTCACCAAAAAAAAAAAAAAATCCTTAGGATATGTTTAAAATCTGCTTATTTTACTGAAACTAAAAACTTTTTGCTAAAAATACTGGATAAAAGTTAGCTGAAATAATATAGTGGAACCTATGAATAATATCAAAAAGTGGAGCAGAACCCATAAATAATAGTAAAAATAAATTGAATAGTAAAATAAGTTGACAAAAATAATTTTTGTCAAACTCACCCTAGTCACTAATAATAGTCCTAGTAGGAGTTAAAGCGATGCGGGACATGGATTGGTTGCTCAAAGTTTCATAGGGACTTGGATTCGGATCTTTGATTTTAAGCCTAACTTTTCAGGCGAAAGGCTCAAGCCCAAACTTCGTAATCTTATTATTACTATTCCAGTTCAAATTACGGCCCAAGTTGGTTATGAAAAGAAAGTTTTGTAAGTATAGTGTGTGGAGATTGATATGGCCCATGAGGTCCAGTCTACTCTATTGCAGACTAATGGGCTTGTAGGCCTGCACAATATAAATAAGGCCTTGGCCTAAGCAAGTTATATATATAATTTTTTTTTGGATAAAGGCAAGTTACATTTATTGATTTTTTTCATTCTCAAGTCAAGTGTGCTTAATAATTTTAGGTTAAGATGGAATACAATAAAGGACATGGACCATCTATTTGTGGTACAGGACCTAGAGGTTAAATAAGAATCAGATCAATATCTTATGAAAAGCACATTTAGAATTAGTATATATTAATTGCTTCTTTAAAAAAAATTAAGTAGTATAACTATAAAATGTCAATTAACATAATGCAAAATATCATAAAAAATTCTCTCATACTAGATATCCGTTTGGCAAAGATTATTTTTGCCAACTTATTTTACCATTCAGCTTATTTTTGTTACTATTTATGGATTTTACTGTATTTTTTGGTACTATTTATGAGTCTCACTGTACTATTTCAGCTAACTTTTATCTTTAACTACAGTACTTTCAACAAAAAGTTTTCAGTTTTAGCAAAATAAATTAATCCCAAATAAACCCTAGATAGCATGGATGTATTACTTAACCATCGGGTAATTCAACAAATTCTGGATATTGTCAAAAATATATTAACCCAATTTTACTTTGTGTACAAGTCAAGTCTTATACTTGTACTATAAGTTAAGTAATTACAGTTAATATGTGATTAGTCTAGGGTTTAATTTTTTATATATACCATATTAGGTTCATTGTAACACAAAGATTATACTTCACTCATATATCAAAGATGTAATCCTTAAGAGTTTTTTCTTCCCATTTAACATTGTACTAGAGAGTCTTGAACACCTTCAAATATTATATTAGATTTTTATTTTACCTCACCTTGAAGTTTTAATTTCATGATCTGAAATTGACAAGGTCACACCCCCGTAAAAATGGTTAAAGAAGTCAGATCTTAAACCAAACAAATTCAAGTTTGCCAATTATTTTGAATCATGCAGGCCATAATTCTAAAAATCTGACTTGACCAGCTTTTTCACTCAATTCTAAAATTGCCTTTTTTGATAAGCAATTCTAAAATTACCTTGTCTCCAAGCTCTCACACATTTCGCACGTGAAATTAAATTAACATCACTGGCCCCCACTATCCACATGCATACTAGTAAGTCCATACTGCATAAATTTAATATGCTTATGGCATATTCGGATAACTGTTGGTCACTTGGTCAGCCTCCTTATCCATTGACAAAAAAGTAGAGCATGGTGTTTTACTTTTTTATTTTTATTTTTATTTTTTATATTATCAATTTTCAAAAGATTAATTCCCATGTAACTATTCAAAACCTTTTTCAACCACTGAATCTTATAATATTAATTTACAAACTAAGCAATAATATCATAATCTTCTTCCAGTTGCATACATTTATAATATATATATATATATATATTATATACATGTTGTTTAATAAATATAATATATAATTTTTAATTTTCGCAAACAAATATGAATGTATTTTCTTCTTATTTCCTCATGAGAAAATTGGTGAGACAAATTTGGTTCTTCATGCTTGAATTTTAACTTAAGAAATGATTTTATGTCTTTTTTAGATACAATAAAATTTCAATTTATAGAGTTCTCTTCAAAATGATTATTCTTTATCACCTGACCAATATATCAATTGATTTTTTTTTAATGTAAATAGGTTTGAAATTTTAAATCTCTTATTTAACAACAAAAATTTTTACCAATTGAACTAATTTGGACTATACAAGAAATGATTCTACGTAGAAAAAGGATAAAGATAAAAAAACAGCAACTTAAGAAGCTCTTTCACTAAATTAACCATTATAATGAACACATAAGTATACCATTTCTGCCCAATAACTTGCTAGTATAGTCGAGACTAAAAAGATGAAGTAATGACACGGCATTTACAAAATATAGTTGACACTTGCAATTATTTTTAATGGATATTATACTTAATTACAAGCAATAGTTAATATTTAATAATGATGTATTTCTTTGACATTGCAAACTTTGAAATTACAATAACCATATTGATAGCAAACAAAAAAACTGTAGGGATGAAATTATATTCTACTTATTATAATTATCAGAGAAAACCATAAGTCTTGGGCACTCACAATTCTTAATAAGGTTTTGGTTGTTCCATCAACATACCCGGATTATACTATCAACTTTGTCTTGGACACTTATTATTATTAGGCTGCTGATTAATTTGGCAGACATGGAAGAATCTTATTATTAATCAGGTGAAACATATGCAAAATAAAATATGTTATCTAATTATGTAGAATTTTCCGACCATGATGGATGGCTATTGACTATCATTGAAAAAGGGCTTGTGACTTTGTGAGTTACACAATTATATTTCTAACCACCTTCTACTCTTCTTTTATCATATATATATATACACACACACAATTATATTTCTAATCAAATAGCATCGAAATAGAATAAATCTACAATTTTGACATGGTCCCAAATTATGTTTCATGATTACATCACTTTTATTGGCTGCCATAGACAGTATTTTACTTTCTTGCACATACATTCATGAAAGTTTAGACATATCACTTTCTATTAATTTATTCATATTCTAAAGCAAATCTCTTTACAATATTCACATGACAGTGTAATTAACTAGTACAATGGTAAAGCATTTCTACTATACTATATTAGGAACTCTGTCAAGGTCAATTAGTCATATTCTATCCCTTAACAATAATTTTATTAGCCAAATACTCTTTTTGGGGTGGCACATTACAAAATGTGTGTTATTCTTATTTTTAGTTCTTTTTTGGATAGATAAAAAATAAAAAATAACACACATATTTGATAGGTAAATTATGTGTGTTATGATAAATACATATTTATAATAAAATATTCATTTACCATACATATTATAAGAAAGATATATGTTTTTTTATTTCCAAAGTATAATGCAAGTATTAAAATTTTTTTCTTATACTCGTGTAGAAATTCTCCAATTACTTTGAACTTTAACAGTCATATCAACATGTCAATGGTTTATTATTATGTCAAGTTATGTTATCAAAAGAAACAAGATAATTTTGAAAATCTTTTTTTTTTTTTTGAGAAGAATATATTCTTTTAATTCTACATTTTAATATTTGTATCAAAAATCAATATTTTATATTTTATTTTTAAATGTTTAAATCCTAACGTTTGATATATGTTGAATTTATATATATATATATATACACACACACATAGAGAGAGAGGTTTATTGGTATTTGCATGACAATACGACTACAAATTCATGGAAAAATATTGTCCATAAAATAAAACTACTTAATTGATATCCTAAACTAGTTAAATTTTTTACATGTTGTTTAATAAATATAATATATAATTTTCAATTGTCGCAAACAAATATGAATGTATCTTCTTTTTATTTCCTCATGAGAAAATTGGTAAGACAAATTTGGTTCTTCATGCTTGAAATTTTTACTTAAGAAATGATTTTATATCTTTTTTAAATACAATAAAATTTCAATTTATGGAGTTCGCTTCAAAATTATTATTCTTTATCATTAGACTAATATATCAATTGATTTTTTTTTTAAATGTAAATAGGGTTCAAATTTCAAATCTCTTATTCAAAGACAAAAAACTTTTTCAATTGAACTAATTTGGACCATACAAGAAATGATTCTATGTAGATAAGGGATAAAGATAAGAAGAGAGCAACTTAAGGAGCTCTTTCACTAAATTAACCATTATAATGAACACATAATTATACCACTTCTGCCCAATACCTTGCTAGTATAGTCGAGACTAAAAAGATGAAGTAATGATACGGCATTTACAAAAAATAGTTGACACTTGCAATTATTTTTTAATGGATATTATACTTAATTACAAACAATAGTTAATAATGATGTATTTCTTTGACATTGCAAACTTTGAAATTACAATAACCATATTGATAGCAAACAAAAAAACTGTAGGGATGAAATCATATTCTACTTATTATAATTATCAGAGAAAACCATAAGTCTTGGGCACTCACAATTCTTAATAAGGTTTTGGTTGTTCCATCAACATACCCGGATTATACTATCAACTTTGTCTTGGACACTTATAATTATTAGGCTGCTGATTAATTTGGCAGACATGGAAGAATCTTATTATTAATTAGGTGAAACATATGCAAAATAAAATATGTTCTAATTATGTAGAATTTTCCGACCATGATGGATGGCTATTGACTATCATTGAAAAAGGGCTTGTGACTTTCTGAGTTACGTACACAATTATATTTCTAACCACCTTCTACTCTTCTTTTATCATATATATATATATATATATACACACACAATTATATTTCTAATCAAATAGCATCGAAATAGAATAAATCTACAATTTTGACATGGTCCCAAATTAAGTTACATGATTACATCACTTTTATTGGCTGCCATAGACAGTATTTTACTTTCTTAATAACTATGTGCTCTCTAACACATACATTCATGAAAGTTTAGATATATCACTTTCTATTAATTTATTCATATTCTAAAGCAAATCTCTTCACAATATTCACATGACAGTGTAATTAACTAGTACAATGGTAAAGCATTTCTACTATACTATATTAGGAACTCTATGTCAAGGTCAATTAGTCATATTCTATCCCTTAACAATAATTTTATTAGCCAAATACTCTTTTTGGGGTGGCACAGTACAAAATGTGTGTTACTCTTATTTTTAGTTCTTTTTTGGATAGGTAAAAAAAAAATAACACACATATTTGATAGGTAAATTATGTGTGTTATGATAAATACATATTTATAATAAAATATTCATTTACCATACATACTATAAGAAAGATATATGTTTTTTTTATTTCCAAAGTATAATGCAAGTATTAAAATTTTTTTCTTATACTCGTCTAGAAATTCTCCAATTAGTCTGATCTTTAACAGTCATATCAACATGTTGATGGTTTATTATTATGTCAAGTTATGTTATCAAAAGAAACAAGATAATTTTGAAAATCTTTTTTTTTTTTGAGAAGTATATATTCTTTTAATTCTACATTTTAATATTTGTATCAAAAATCAATATTTTATATTTTATTTTTAAATGTTTAAATCCTAACGTTTGATATATGTTGAATTTATATATATACACACACACACATAGAGAGAGGTTTATTGGTATTTGCATGACAATACGACTACAAATTCATGGAAAAATATTGTCCATATAATTAAAACCACTTAATTGATATCCTAAACTAGTTAAATTTTTTACAATATCTTAAACAATTAAAAAATCAAACAAACATTTATACTTTTTCTTTTAATTTCAATTTTTTTTTTTAATTCAAGTTTGTGACATACCAGTACTTCCTTCTATCTGCATTCTTTTTTCTTTTTCTTTTTTTTTTGTGTTCTTTATGTTGATTTTTTAATACATGTTTTAAGTATAAAATTAATGAAAAATGCCAATCCCAAAAAATGTGCTTGGAGTTACACCTATAATAAGGTGCCCATTCATGTGATTAACAAATATAATTTACACTATTTTTTAAGGAAACAATACTAGACTTTATTCATTCAATATTAAATTGTATAATGGAAAAGAGAAAAGAGGGCCAAACAATGGTCTCCTCATTCTCTTTTGCAACAAGCAAGAGCTACAACAACACAAATATATTTTAATTAAAGGAACAATAATAAATGATATACTAACAAATTATTCACAAATCAACTTAATATCTTTCAAAATCGTTTACACCATCATCTACTTTTCTCCTCCTTAAAACTAAATAATTAGTAACAAAAATATTAGTTTTTCCCATATTTCTTTCATACAATTTATTTATGATGCTAAAAAAAAAAAAAAAAACAAGACTAATATACTTTGGTTTTCCTGCAACTCCTCAACCAAAAAATTATAAATAAATAACAAATTTCTTTTACACTTCGCTTAGCAAATTGAGATAGAATAGGATTTTTTTTTTTTTTTTTTTTTCCATTTCGCTTTTACTAATTGTGACCAATAGTGGAATCACACCGTATATCTTTTATACCACACTATCACTTCATATCATCATATCAAGCAATAACAAGAATTTTCCAATTTATTTTTCAGTTTAGAAATTAATACATCTTTAGATTGTAGTGCTGAAACGCCAATCCAAAAAAAAATCCTCTCAAATTATAAATTGCTTCTAGATAGTTTGACTGTCTATTTTGAAATGGAAATTTTCAAAGAATTGAACTTTATATTTGATACTTAACTATTTTATTTTTGAAAAGATAGCATAGTTTACAATTTTAACTAGGTATATTTAGTATTTGTATTTTTGTTTCTTTTTGCACCTATTTATTACCTCCATAATCAAAATTAGGTAAAAAGTCTATAATATTTTTATTAGAAACTTCCTCTACTTTTCTCCTTCTTAAAATTAAATAAGTAGTAAAAAAATGTTATTTTTGCCATATTTCTTTGGTACAATTTATTTATAATACTATTTTTTTAAGTGAAACAAAATAAAACAAAACTAACATAGTTTGACTTGCAACTCCTTAACCAAAAAATTTATTTAAAAAATAAATCTTTTACACTTTGCTTAGAAAATTGAGATAGAATAGGCTTTTTTTTTTTTTTTTTTCCCATTCTATCTCAATTTTCTAAGCAAAGTTAAAAATATTATTTTTTAAATAAATTTTTGTTAGGAGTGCAAGCCAAACTATGTTAGTTTGTTTTATTTTGTTTACATTAAAAAATTATAAATAAATTGTACAAAAGAAATATGGCAAAAATAACATTTAATTTTACTTATAAGAAGGAGAAAAGTAGAGAAGTTCTAATAAAAATATTATAGACTATTTTTATTTGTGGAGTAAAAATAGGTGCAAAAAGAAACATACAAACTATTAATACACTAGTTAAAATTGTAAACTATGCTATCTTTTCAAAAATAAAATAGTAAGTATCAAATATAAAGTATATTCTTGAAAATTTCCATTTCAAATAGACAGTCAAACTATCTAAAGCAATTTATAATTTAAGAGGATTTTTTTTGGATTGGTTTCAGCACTACAACCTAAAGTTGTATTAATTTCTAAATTGAAAAAAATTATTATCCTTGTTATTGCTTGATATGAATGATATAGTGTATAAAAAGATATCGGCGGTGTGATTCCACTATTGTTCACAATTAGTACAAAGCAAAAAAAAAAAAAAAAACCTATCTATCTAATTTGCTAAGCAAGTGTAAAAAATTATTTTATTTATTTATAATTTTTTGTTGAGGAGCGCAAGCCAAATATATTAGTCTTGTTTTTTTTTTTTTTTTAGCATTATAATAAATTGTATGAAAGAAATATGGAAAATTACATATTTTGTTACTATTATTTAATTT
>NW_027069741.1:106069-129421 GCF_002906115.3 Quercus suber
TAATATGGAAAAATAACATTTAATTTTTCTTACTAAGAAGGAGAAAAGTAGAGAAGTTCTAATAAAAATATTATCTATTTTTTATTGTGGAGTAAAAATAGGTAAAAAAAAAAATCAAACTATAATACACTAGTTAAAAAAAAAAAAAAAAAAATAAGTATCAAATATAAAGTATATTCTTGAAATTTCCATTTCAAATAGACAGTCAAACTATCTAAAGAATTTATTGAGATTTAAAGGATATTTTTTTGGATTGAAGTTTCAGCACTAAAACTAAAGTGTATTAATTTCTAAATTGAAAAAGAAATTTATTTATCTTGTTATTGCTTGATATGAAGTATAGTGTATACAAAAGATATGCGGCGGGGATTCTGCACATTGTCACAATTAACAACAACCAAAAAAAAAAAAATCCTATCTATCTTAATTTCTAAGCAAGTGTAAAAATATTATTTTATTTTTATAATTTTTTGTTGAGGAGCGCAAGCCAAACTATATTAGTCTTGTTTTATTTTGTTTTCATTTTTTAAAAGCATTATAATAAATTGTATGAAAGAAATATGGCAAAAATTACATTTTTGTTACTACTTATTTAATTTTAAGAAGGAGAAAAGTAGACGAGGTGTCTAATAAAAATATTATAGAATTTTTTTTTTTTTTTTTTTTTTTTAATTGTGGAGATAATAAATAGGTACAAAAGGAAAAAAAAAAAAAATACAAATACTAAATATACCTAGTTAAAATTGTCACTACAAAAAAAAAGTTCTATAGCCGCGTTTTAAAAACGTGGCTATAGGCCAGAAAAACGTGGCTATAGGATGATTTGGCCTATAGCCGCATTTTTTTTAGACCGCGTTTTCAAATGTGGCCTAAACTCCATGATTATAGGCCTGAGAGGTCTATGACTGCACTTTTTCAAACGCGGCTATAGGCCAAGACCAATGACTGCGTTTAAAATGTAGCTATAGGTTAAAGCTATAATTGCGTTTAAAACGTGGGTATAGGATTGGACCAATGACCACATGTTTAAAATGTGGCCTTTTTTGTTTCTTTAAGCCGCATTTATTAAAAATGCGGCTTTAGCCATTCTGTATCTTCGTTTTTGCAAAAACGGCTTAGGGATTAAGACACGCATTTTTTGTAGTGTGTAACCTATGCTATTTTTTCAAAAAATAAAATAATCAAGTATTATATATAAAGTACAGTTCTTCCAAAATTTCCATTCCAACATAGAGAGTCAAACTATCTAAAAAATCATCATTTGAGATTTGAAAGGATGTTTTTTTTTTTTTGGAATTGAAGTTTTAGCACTAAAATCTAACGATGTATTAATCACTAAATTGAAAAAGAAATTTATATATTCTTGTAATTCCTTGATATGAAGTGATAGTTTGGTACAAAAGATATGCGGCCAAATTCTGGCATTGGTCACAATTTGCAAAACCAAAATTAAATTTTTTTTTTTTTTTTTTTTTTTTCATTTTACTTTTGCTAATTGTGACCAACGGCTGAATCCCGCCTCACATTTTTTATACCACAGTCTCACTTCATATCAAGCAATAACAAGAATATATAAATTTCCTTCCCAATTTAGAAATTTTTTTTTGAGATAAAGATAGAAACTTTTATTTATATAAAAGTATAAAGGTACAGCACAGGTATAAAGGTACACTTTTAAATTTAGAAATTAATACGCCTTTAAATTTTAGTGCTGAAACTTCAATCCCCAAAAAGCATTCTTTCAAATCTTAAATGACGAGTTTCTTGTAGATAGTTTGACTGTCTACGTTTGCATTGGAAATTTCAGAAGAACTAGCTTACAATTTTAACTAGGTATATTTAGTGTTTCTGTTTGCTTTTGTACCTATCTATCATCTCCACAATCAAAAGTAGGTAAAAAGTGTATAATTTGTTTATTAGACAATAAATTTGCATCTTGAACTTTGTTTATAATTTGTTTTATGCTATTATCTATAACATTGTATGTAGGTAAAATGAAAAAATAAAATTAAAAAAAAAATCCTTATGAATCATCAACATCATCATTATAATTTGACCCCTAAAAAAAATTATTGGTTTGGCCAAAACAGTCAATTCGCTCAACATTATATAATTATAAAATGATGATGACTGAGCACCAATAACAATTTTTAATCAAAATTCCTGAAATTCGTACCTAACTAATGTTATAATTTATTACTCATTTGTTACATGGATTCTCTAATTTTGTGTTAACTAATTTTTGGTGAGTTGTACTAATAAGAAAAAAGACACCAAGTGGTATTTTTATGGTGAGGATATTATATTCTATATGTAAATGCTTCTTGTCAACGAAACATATCTATATCCACGTGTGCCATATATAATGAAAATTACAGGTTCCAATGGTCCTGATTTTAGTGCCACGAGTGGTGGCCAAAAAAAAAATAGATACCTAAAAATATTAGGAAATTAATAAATATAAAAAGAAAAATACAATTACCAGTTGCCACAGAAACAGGGTACACCATTATCGTACATTGATAGAGGTCCCTGATAGCGTGCAATGTAACAACTATGTTCCCAACATGAAATTTCTAAAGTCTACCTTTTTTAATTTATTAAAAAAAATCTCTTTAAAAAAATCGTGAATATTAGTATTATTTTCAGTTTTAACTACTATTTTTAAATTAAATAATACTAGTATTATTTAAAAGTTTTTTTTGAATATATTTTTAAATTAATTTAATTTCATGAATTATAAATGAGAAATGATATGTCTACAACATTTCTACAATATTTTTACAATAAATCCTAAATGGTAGGTTGTTACTGGTTGTTATTGTTAGGGGAAAAAAGTAATCTTAGTGTTAGTTTCAAATTTGAACCAATAACAACTAACCATTTGTGATTTATTGTAAAAATATTGTAAAATTGTTGTAGATGTAGCATCTCTCATTATAAATAAGTAGAGAGAATAATATATCAAGGGATTCTGTCTATTTATAATCCATCACATTTTTCAATTGTGCTTAAATTTTAGTTGAATTTAGTTAATAATTATTTTTATTTTTTACATTGTTTTTTACATCTCAATTTTTTCACATTTCAGGTTAGTATTCAAACTAAACAAACTTTAATTGTTTTGACAAAACAGCTATAGTTATTCTCACATACTATTATCTATTATCTTATTTTAGTGTGCAAAAGAAAAGAAAATTATTTTATTGTAGAGGCTTACCTAATCTTTCTGATGAGAAGGAAATCTCTGAAACCTCATCTCCTAAAGTCACAACAGAAGCTTCTACATGCCGCCGGCCAGCCTATGAGGATTGTTGTTTCTGGATAAGCACCATATATAGATAAGCACTACTGCATGTAAAGCCAAGCTTCTTCTTTTTTTCTTTTTCTTTTTTGTGAATATATTGGACATGTATTTCACATCCCATATTTCCTTCTTTTTTTTTTTTAAATCATACTTGATACTTCCAATTTTTTTTCTTTTAAAAAAATATAATATTATTTTATAAACTTTTGGAAAATGCTAAATCTATTATTAATTTTAAAACCAAAGGCTTATAAGCAATATATTTGATTGGTTATTTATGTGTTAGTTGAGGTTTGTTGGGTTTTCAATCTAGCTAACCCACTCAGGTCCCACTAAAGTTATGTTAACAAAGTTTTCTATTGAGTAATTAAAAAATATATATATTATAGAAGAATTTATTGAAGAACTAATTCTAAATATATTGTTCGTGAAATGATGCTTACAACTTTTTTTATTTACTTACTAATAAATAAGTTTAGTTACTAATCAAATTATGGTAACTTAGATTCTACCCAAGTTACCGGAAAACACCAAATTTGTCAGTAAATATGTGCAGCCCACCCACAACTATCTTGTTTCATCAATATAGGCACTGCCAGCCATAGATTTTGATTATTAATTAATAATCAAATTAAGATAATACATTGATTGGAGTGATAAAAATGGGCTCCATCTAATTAAAATTGTTTTATTTCGGAATCATCACCTAATGGGGGTCAAATTCCTTTTGATAGTGGAAAGATTGTACTTCGAACTATATTCAATGAATGTAACAACCATAAGTTTTTTTTTTTTTGATGTCGGAAAGAACAAAATTATTTTTGTTTAAAATTTTTTAAATGACAGGGCTGTTTATTTTAAATAAAATTGGTTAATTGAATTGAATTTGTTTTTTAAAGTTTTACTATTAGTAATTTTTGTTGTTGAGCTACTTTTATGGGGCTTGTATATTTTATTTTAGATTTTTGATCTATAAATTTTTATAGTTACTAAAATGAGGAAAATGCTAGTGCTACAAACATTTTTATAAATTATTGATGTAATAAATAGTTACTAGTAAGTAAAAAAATTATGTGAGTGATAGGTCCATGAGCGAACCAATAAGAATTTGCTATCAAAACAATTTGTAAAAATGTTGTATTTGTGAGTATAGCATTACTCTTAAAAGAATTAATAATATTTTTTAATGGAAAAAAAATGTAATTTTATAGAATAAAAATGCTAAAATTAGTACACGCACACACACACACATATATATATATATATATATTATATTAAAAAAAAAAANTACATACATACATACACACAACACATATATATATATATATATATATATTTTCTCCATTAAAAAAGGTTTGGAAAAGGGAAATGTATCAGAGGTTTTATTAAAGAACAGCATCTTCAACCGCCAAGTTTGAAACCATTAACTTATTGTTTATTTTATGACAGATATCAATCCAACTGAAATATATATATATATATTATATTAAAAAAAAAAAATTTAAGGGGGCCATTGCCCCGTAGTCCAAAGCTATACATACATATTATAAAAATATACATAACAATTAAAAAAAAAAAAAAAAAAGAAGTGTTTACTTTAACTTGGCAAAAGTTCAACCTAAGACCAAGAAAAAAAATTTGGGTTTGATAGTGGCAATCTTATTACTATATTAAGATTTATATGGAGATCTTTTAGAAGCCAAAAGTTGCACCACCTTTTTCGGAAAGAGTAAAATGTCTAAGAAATTAATAGATTGTTTGTCACTAAAATTTATTTCCACATGGTAGCGACCTGTCATCGCCTACCCATGAGTTGCTTGACCGTACAAAATATATATGCACATATATGTTTATATAAGATTTCGTTTCAGTTGGCATATATCACTCACAACTTGATCATGATCTCTAACTCTCTCAATACATATAAACTTGCGTGTGAACCCGTTCATATATAGACAAATGCAAATGATTAGTTCAACTGTTTTTCATAAAATACTAGCTAACTTGATATACAATGCAAGCTTTCTTCATGTTTATTATGTTGCTTGTGGCCAGTGCTCTCACTTTCACTGGCCGTGGAAGAGTAATATTGACTAATTGGTAAGCATATTGTCTCTCAATTTAACAATCTTTACAGCCATAAAATGATAAAATACTAATATGAAAAAACTAGCCACATGCAAGAGAAAATATTAAAGAAAAGTCTAATGCTTCTATTTTATTGGTCTTAGGTTAGATTGTGGGAATCAAACCCTAAAACACGTGAGACAACTAGAGTTATGTATTATTATTGTGTCCGTTTTGGGGTTTTAAATATAGGGTCATTTTCAATGAGCTGGGACTGTGATGCTAATTAATAGACTACAACATTTCTACAACATTTTTACAACAAATCCTAAGTGGCAGGTTATTACTAGTTGTTATTGTTGGGGCAAAAAAATAATCTTAGTGTTAGTTTTAAATTTGAACTAATAACAACTAACCACCTATAATTTGATATAAAAATATTGTAAAATTGTTATAGACGTAGCATCTCTCATTATAAATAGGTAGAGAGAATAATATATCAAGGGATTCTGTCTATTTATAATCCATCACATTTTTTAATTGTGCTTAAATTTTAGTTGAATTTAGTTAATAATTATTTTTATTTTTTACATTGTTTTTTACATCTCAATTTTTTCACATTTCAGGTTAGTATTCAAACTAAACAAACTTTAATTGTTTTGACAAAACAGCTATAGTTATTCTCACATACTATTATCTATTATCTTATTTTAGTGTGCAAAAGAAAAGAAAATTATTTTATTGTAGAGGCTTACCTAATCTTTCTGATGAGAAGGAAATCTCTGAAACCTCATCTCCTAAAGTCACAACAGAAGCTTCTACATGCCGCCGGCCAGCCTATGAGGATTGTTGTTTCTGGATAAGCACCATATATAGATAAGCACTACTGCATGTAAAGCCAAGCTTCTTCTTTTTTTCTTTTTCTTTTTTGTGAATATATTGGACATGTATTTCACATCCCATATTTCCTTCTTTTTTTTTTTTAAATCATACTTGATACTTCCAATTTTTTTTCTTTTAAAAAAATATAATATTATTTTATAAACTTTTGGAAAATGCTAAATCTATTATTAATTTTAAAACCAAAGGCTTATAAGCAATATATTTGATTGGTTATTTATGTGTTAGTTGAGGTTTGTTGGGTTTTCAATCTAGCTAACCCACTCAGGTCCCACTAAAGTTATGTTAACAAAGTTTTCTATTGAGTAATTAAAAAATATATATATTATAGAAGAATTTATTGAAGAACTAATTCTAAATATATTGTTCGTGAAATGATGCTTACAACTTTTTTTATTTACTTACTAATAAATAAGTTTAGTTACTAATCAAATTATGGTAACTTAGATTCTACCCAAGTTACCGGAAAACACCAAATTTGTCAGTAAATATGTGCAGCCCACCCACAACTATCTTGTTTCATCAATATAGGCACTGCCAGCCATAGATTTTGATTATTAATTAATAATCAAATTAAGATAATACATTGATTGGAGTGATAAAAATGGGCTCCATCTAATTAAAATTGTTTTATTTCGGAATCATCACCTAATGGGGGTCAAATTCCTTTTGATAGTGGAAAGATTGTACTTCGAACTATATTCAATGAATGTAACAATATACACACACACACACACACACACATATATATATATATATATATATTTCTCCATTAAAAAAGGTTTGGAAAAAGGGAAATGTATCAGAGGTTTTATTAAAGAACAGCATCTTCAACCGCCAAGTTTGAAACCATTAACTTATTGTTTATTTTATGACAGATATCAATCCAACTGATACATGATTTTAAATATGAACCAACTGGATCTGTGTTTAATGACATGCGAATATTATATTTTATGTAATTGAACAATATTTTACTTTTATGTTTCCATGCAAAAATCTTAGTTGTCATTTAATTTAAACTTTTAATAAATTCCAATAAAAATAAATAGGGAATATCCAAGCATGTACACATGCACACATGATATGCTTTTCTTTTCTTTTCTTTTTTGCTGTATCACACATGATATGCTTACTCTTCTTTAGTAGCTTCCTTCAAATGATTCAAAATGTTCATCATTGCGTCTAGTCTCAAATTGAAGTTTCTTGTTTTGAAGCAAGGACAGAGCCAAAGCTTTGAGTTAAGGAGGTCAACTTTACTGTTAGTTGTATGCAGTGGTTTCAACCTTTGACTCTGTAACTACTTAGCTACTGAGATTTTTTTTTTTTTTTTTTGAGTTGGAAAGAACAAAATTATTTTTGTTTAGAATTGTTTAAATGACAGGGTTTTTTATTTTAAATAAAATTGGTTAATTGAATTGAATTTTTTTTTTAAGTTTAACTATTGGTAATTTTTGTTGTTGAGCTACTTTTTTGGGGCTTGTATATTTTGTTTTAGATTTTAGATCTATAAATTTTTATAGTCACTAAAATGAGGAAAATGCTAGTGCTACAAACATTTTTATAAATTATTGATGTAATAAGTGGTTACAGTAAGTAAAAAAATGATGTGAGTGGTGGGTTCATATGCAAACCAATAAGAATTTTCTATCAAAACAATTTGAAAAATGTTGTAAAAAAATTTATGAGTATAGCATTACTCTTAAAAGAATCAATGATATTGTTTAATGGAAAAAGAATGTAATTTTATAGAATAAAATTGCTAAAATTAGTACACACACACACATATATATATATATATATATTAAAAAAAAAAATTAAGGGGGCCATTGCCCCCTAGTCCAAAACTAGTTACGTCCCTATTTTGAAGTGAATATATATATATATATATATACACATTATAAAAATATACATAACAATTAAAAAAAATAAAAGAAAGAAAGAAGTGTTTACTTTAACTTGGCAAAAGTTCAACCTAAGACCAAGAAAAAAAATTTGGGTTTGCTAGTGGCAATCTTATTACTATATTAAGATTTATATGGAGATCTTTTAGAAGCCAAAAGTTGCACCACCTTTTTCGGAAAGAGTAAAATGTCTAATAAATTAATAGATTGTTTGTTACTAAAATTTATTTCCACATGATAGCGACCTGTCATCGCCTACCCATGAGTTGCTTGACCGTACAAAATATATATGCACATATATATTTATATAAGATTTCGTTTCAGTTGGCATATATCACTCACAACTTGATCATGATCTCTAACTCTCTCAATACATATAAACTTGCGTGTGAACCCGTTCATATATATACGAATGCAAATGATTAGTTCTACTGTTTTTCATAAAATACTAGCTAACTTGATATACAATGCAAGCTTTCTTCATGTTTATTATGTTGCTTGTGGCCAGTGCTCTCACTTTCACTGGCCGTGGAAGAGTAATATTGACTAATTGGTAAGTCATATTGTCTCTCAATTTAGCAATCTTTACAGCCATAAAATGATAAAATACTAATATGAAAAAACTCGCCACATGCAAGAGAAAATATTAAAGAAAAGTCTAATGCTTCTATTTTATTGGTCTTAGGTTAGATTGTGGGAATCAAACCCTAAAACATGTGAGACAACTAGAGTTAGGTATTATTATTGTGTCAGTTTTGGGGTTTTAAATATAGGGTCATTTTCAATGAGCTGGGGCTGTGATGCTAATTAATAGAGGCTACCCCATCAGAGACTCAGTCTGGCTAAGCATTTAGTGGTTGAGGATCAACATTGTGTGGTCCTGGCAATCAACTGCTCTCTTCAATTATTGCACCACGTCTTCCTCAGAGCAATGAATTTGTTTCATAGTGTTGAACTTTCTTGGGAGGTGTTCCTAGTACGTAGCAGTACTTTTCCCTTGTGTTTCTCCTGACAAGATCTCATCTCATCCATCACCATGTTTTTAGAACAGAAAGGAGTGCGTCATTTGAGAAACTCAATAACTAAACCAACAAGTTTAACAAATACCGCTTTGTTCAACTGGTTGGTGGCACCTTCTAGGTTTCTAAGACATCCTGAGCTTAAAGCTCTCCCTTGCTCCCGCTGTAAAAACATGATCCTTCCTCTTTGTATATTATTAAGAAGGTTTTGAGAGGTTTCTTGCACATCGTGCCAAGTATCTAGCATTTTTCACAATGCTAAGAAATCGTATTTCTTCTTAGGTCTTTCTCATATATACTTAATTGAGATGTATTTTTATTCTATTGGAAGTTATGTCAATGTTCTTTTTGTGAATATTTTAGTTTTTAAAAGATGAAAAAGAAAAAAAAAATATAAGTTGAAATATACTTTTCGTTCTTAAATATTTTTAGAAATTATGTCAATGTTCTTTTGGTAAATATTACATTTTAAATGTATAAAAAAAAAGTTGAAAAATACTTTTCCTTCTTAAAATTGCTATTTCATCCCTGTAAAGTTTAAAAAGTATCAAATTTCTCATTCTATACATCTACTATTAAAAAGAAAATCACAAAACGTAGCATATAAAAAAGTTGAGTTGGCCATGTGTGTACTAGGTACTAACTTAAACTTTATAATAATAAAAAATGTACTAACATAAAGCTTGCTTGAGAGGCAATTGTTGGTTGAATGCACCCTTATGTTGCTTGCATGGGCATTTAGCCATGTGCTAAGAGCCTGAGGCTCATTGTTAATTATATAAACTTAGAGTTGCTTCAGCTAACTTTACGGTATCTGCATATGTCACAGCAGCAAACCCTAAAATCTAAATAATTTGATATCTTCATTATTTGATTGGAATATTTGAACTCAAAATGGAGAGGGATTTGAACTTAAAGAAAGGGTAAAAATTAATAACCATCCATCAGTATTTTATGCTAAAAATTTACAAGAGTGATTATTACCACACCAAAAAAAAAAAAATTACAAGATTAATATTTACATGAATTCCTTGTTGTAGGCCTGAGGTTTGTAGAAGTTAGGTCTGGTCTCTTCACAAGACCTAACTTCATTATTGCCCCATCGAAGGCCTAGTCTGTCTTAAAGGAAAATTGAATGAGAGCTAGGAAATGATTTTTGTTGATAGAGGGGGTTAGGAATATGGGATTATAAGAAATATGAAATTATGGATCAAATTATAAATAATATTCAATTATTATGAAATTTGGCATGTTAATTAAGCATTTAGAAAACATGTCATCCAACATTATGATTTTAAATTTATACATACATACATACACACACACATATATATATATATATATATTAGATTTATTGGCTTGAACTCCCAACCTTACAATTTAAGTCACTAACTTTGATATTTATTGTATTATATATTGTCGAGTTTATTGTAGTTATGTACCAAAGCTATCATTTTGCTCTTGCTAGATGAGAGCATCCAACATACCAACCTCAAGATTCTATATTGAGGTAAAAACACAGTTAGCCTTTTTTTTTTTTTTTTTTTTTTTCACACTTCAAATTTTTTTTATTTTTTTTTTTTTTTTTTTTTTTTTTTTTTTCACACTTCAAATTGTTTCTATTGTTTAAAAAAAATGTACAGCCTCTGGCGCCTCTTAGGTCTTATCAGTGACTATACGATCTTGAATCAATTATTTTGCGGGTCCACCCATGTTTTATGTCACAGTGAAGAAGATACCAAGATTGTCTCTAACCCAATATAGTAACTTGAAAATTGAAAGGGAGGTTTTAATGTTTTATATCTATACTACTATTTAAAATGTTTCTCTTCTTTGGATTTCTCATTTTTTTTAGTTCAAAAATGTCCCTACACCCTTATATTTAAGTATAAACAAAATTAAAGAACAATTCGGTAAAAATGCAACTCTAACTCCCACTAAAACATTGCCTAAAAAATAGAACTACACTCTTGTTCTCTTTTCAAATTAATTTATCCATTTATAAATTAAATTCTCAAAATAAAAATTATATATAAAAATTAAAAACACAAGATTTTTTTTTTTGGCTAAAAAAAAGCTTTGTCGCACGCGCGAAATACATATGATGAGGCTAGTACTTCCTTATGGCCTACAAGTTGCAACTACCATAATAATTGTACTTTATGTCTACCTAAATTCCAAAAATAATAATAATAATAATAATAATAATAATAATAATAATAATTGAACCTGCTTGTGTTCTAGCTGTTGGATATGAATGTCAGATATAAATCGAGATAAGAAAAAGGAAATAAGAGACAAGAAAATGAAAACGATATATATAGCATGCTTTAATTAATATAATTAACTATATATTCACAACACACAAATCAATTTGTGACATCTTTACTTGATGCTAGAAAAAAACAATCTTTATTTGATGTAGGACTTATGATGATACTTGCATTTTCTAGAGAGAGATTCTAGAGACAAGTTGGCTTGGCTGAGCAAAATTCAACCCAATCCCATAAAAGCTACTTTATCATACCATTTTATAATACTCTTAACATCCCAACTTTTATTTTACAATATAACACACTAAAATAATATATTTACAAAATAAAATAATATACTTCAAAACATAAATAAAAGTCAGCATAGAGAGAGAAACAGAAATTGAGACGTGAGAGAGAGTGGGAGGAGAGAGGATTGAATAAAAAAAATATTATTTCTTTTTACAATTGTGCTACAGTACCATCTCAAAATTGTGATGGTGCTGTAACACAATTCTACAGTACAAGACTTGATGTTGGCTTGTTTTTTGCTTTGAATTGTAAATTTTTCAACATATACCATTTATCTTGGCCACTGCGCGGATGCTCTTAGAAAAAAAAACAATCTTTATTTGATGCAGGACTTATGATGATACTTGCATTTTCTAGAGAGAAAGATTGATCTAGAGACAAGTTGGCTTGGCTGAGCAAAATTCAGCCCAATCCCATTAAATACATAACTGCAGAATCAGCTAGACGCAATTTAAAGCCTGAGACAATAATTTTGAGTCAGGTCTTTACATTTTTTTTTTTTTTTTTTGAGAAACAAGTCAGGTCTTTGCTTATATCTAAACTTTGATTAAATCATATGTGTAACTTTTATATTAATTTTTTATTAAAAATATACATTATTTTATTTTTGAGATGCAAATTTATTAATTAAGTTGTCATATTCAAGTTTACTAATTCACTTATTTTATATCAGATATTTAGATATGATTTCATCAATTTAATTTTGATAAACTTATTTCTATTCAAACAATTGTGAGAAGTATTATCAAATAAAATTTTGTAAGCAATACACGTATTTAGAAAATAATTTAGGCGATGTTTTATATAGTTTAGTACATTAGTTAAAGTATTTTCTTCTACAAGTAAAAATTCTTTAAAAACTTATAGTTTTGAAAGTAAATGTTTATAAGCTATTATCATTTTGTGAAAGCCTAGAGGACCAAAACCATGAGGTTTTCCACTTAGAGACCATCGTTTTTTTTTTTTTTTTTTGGCCTTACAATATGCTGCCAAGTTCCAATATAAATAAGATCTCACACTAAGATTAAGGTAACAGATTGAATACTCTCAAATTTATCAATTTATTTCCAAAAAAGAGATTTTCTAAGTATGAGTTGGAGACACTTAGGCCAGCAACACATCAGTTTCTTTTCATCTACGTTTGTTTATTACATATGTTCATTTGCTCAAGTTACATGTATATAATCGACTTCAATTTCTCTGAAATCTTTTCAAGATGTTGATATCTAATTTTGGCTCTTTGGAAACATTTCGAAGAACGCACTTCAATGCATTAAATCTAGCCTAAAATTTCTCGTCATGCTCGATCAACCTTGTCCCATGAGAATTTTTTCACTTCAAACTTCAAAGAGGTGATGAAGTAAGGACGGGTTTTGTTCACTCCATCCAGCCCCACTCAAACGTGTGTATATATATGTGTGTGTGTTCGCACGCGCGTGCTTTTATTTTCATTCTTTAAAACATTCAATTTTTCTCTCTTTTGGTACTCTCATGATAATCTCTCCTCTCTTTCTTTCATATCTACACATTCTTAATATGAGAGCCAACTCATTAAGAATGTTAAAATTTTTCCAACCTAACGTTGGCCCGAACTTATTTCACTCATGCCCCAAGCTGATTTACCCATCTTGAAAAGCGGATGAAACGCACTTCGAATTTGACACCGTAACGTAACATCTGCTAAACTGCCCCATTGTCATCTCTAATTATACCCCTACTTTGTAAGATGCCAAAGTGCATTATTTTAACTTATATCAGTGGTCAAATCAACACTTATCAAAAATACATTAATTACATTTCCTCAATCTGTCCCCTTTCAGCTCAAATTTCATTCAGATGTTGAAGGATTTTTTCTTTCTTTAACGTGGGTCACAGGAATGGGAGACACGTCCAAAGCCGCCGCCCTGTCTTACAATAAGGATTTGGACGCTTACAAAATGACATGGTTGTTTGTGTGTGGTCATTTCATATCAATAACATATAGTATTATTTACAGCACCTACTTAATTTGTTGTGAATGTATACTCCATTAATTTCTAAAGAAAATATAGTAAATTTAATAATACATAAAACATTTTCCGAACTTATTAAAAAAGAATGAAAAGACAAAAATTTTCCTGATATTGTTGACCAAATGTTTTAACTAGCAAGCATGTTGGAATTTATCTAACATCTTTAAGTGTAGTTCAAAAAGAAGCAAATATAATTTTATTAAACAAACCTATAAAATATCTCTCTAATCTCATGAATTATTTAGTTCGATTACAGTATCCATTATAAACATCTACATGTTTTCAACTTTTCTATCTCTCCTGCAAGGCTTTTTTTTAATATATATATATATATATATATTTTAATACCGACAAAGGAAGATACAGAGTTTATCAATATTACAAAAGACTAGGATTAACCCAAGTATGATATCTTTAATATATTTTATTAATGTAAGTTACATTATTTAAAGTTGGTTATACTTGAGATAATATATAATAAATGAATTAGGAAAGTCCAAACTAAAGAGGTCTATTAATATTATAACTTTATTTAACTATCTATATCCATTCTTCTCAACCAAAAAAAAAAAAAATGGTTTGACTTACCTCTAGTACTTTTTTAATTGGAATCTTTTTTTGTTTTAATGAGAAATTGTCATATCATTCACTAACTAAATAAAAGATGGAGATTAAAATCTATTACCACTTATCATCAATTGTTATTTAAAACAAAATGAGGTGTCTAATTAAAAAATAAATAAATAAATAATTAATTAATTAAAAAAAAACCATCTATATCCATACTACATCAAATTGGAAACTCAATAAAAACTCAGGTATATGTTGTCCATTTTAAGATTTTTTTTTTTCAAAAAAAAAAAATACTCAATAAAGAATTGTATTACTACTGTAGGGTCAGTTTTTGTCACCCAAGCCCAAATGATATGGGTTGCGGGCCCAACGAACTCAGAACAATGAATTTGTAGAGAGTGGGTTGAAGGTTTAGGCGCCGACCAGCGTCTTAGAAGCCTGAACATCTTTTCCTTTTATTGAAGAAACACTTGGAACAATTTACAACTAGGAGATGCTCCTCGGCCCATGGCCGAGGAGGCTTTTTTCCTCCTTTCCCTCAAAAAACTATTTTTTCTCCTCCTCTACATTTTGTTTGTCTCTCTTATATATTACTCTCTTCCTCTTTCTGTTGATCATTCATTGACCTCTCCTCTGGCCACCTGTCCCATCAGAGGTCATATCCGTGCTCAAGTGGTTCACCCTGATCGATGTAGCCCTGCCCGGGGGTTGCATCCCCATTAATGCGGCCAGAAGGGTTAGGTGAACGTATTAAGTGCTGAGGTGACAACTGGCTCTGGGTCTGTCCCCCCTCCCCTATAGTTATCCTTCGTATGCCGAGGACGAGGGGATCCTCGGCGCGGAGCCAAAGAAGGGTTTGCTCCCCAAATTGGCCTTGGGTAGTCATCCCTCCTTGGACTGGGCCATTTGGGCCTGGCTTGGAGTGGGCCGTGGCTGTACGATTTCCTGGCCCCACAACTACATTGTTAAAAATTATGGAAAAACATTAATAATATGGATAAGAACATTTAATAATAAATAATTATGCTTATTTGGTGGAAACTTATTAATAATTCAGATATTTTTTTGAGAAGGACCGCTATTTATAAAAATTAAAAAAAAAAAAAAGTATAACTACATGGTTAAAAATTATGGAAAAACATTAATAATATGGATAAGAACATTTAATAATAAAGAATTATGCTTATCTGGTGGAAACTTATTAATAATTCTGATATTTTTTTTGAGAAGGACCGCTATTAATAATTCAGATATAAACTTTATAACCACTACATTTTAATGACTTATTTAAAAAATTTATTGTATCACAACAACAAAATAATAATGTTAGAGATACAAACTATTTTACAAACTGCTGATATGGTGAGTAATCATTGGCAAATGAAAAAATGATATTAATGGTGGGCCTAAATGAAAACCAATAAGAGGTTAACAACATCAACATTATGTAAAAATGATGTAAAATAGTTTGTGTTTATAGCATTACTTACAACAAAAACACTAGTGTATAACTCTTGCATACGCAAGAAGAAATTTAAGAATAAAATATTTAGATACATATTAAATGCATATACTATATTTAAATTTTTTTTTTTTTTTGGAGAGATTTTCAACTTATGGCGTCCACTCCTGATGATAGCTCTTTATCATCAAACCAAGACACCAATCAGTTTTTGGTGTAGGCGGGGATTGAACCCCAGATCTCTTATACAACTATCAGAGACTTTACCAGTTGAGCTAACTAGAACCCACTATATATTTAATTTTAAAACTATCTAATATCAATGCTCTTCTTGAAAATTTGTCAACTCTTAAAAAAACTTAGTAAAGATATCATTTGATAGAGTGTGTAGATTTTTTTATATTTAATAACTCTATTGTAATTTTTTTTTAAAATGTTTTTCTTTTTAGAATACTAGATATTTTTTAACACACACACACAAGGAGAGGGAATAAGGTTTTTTAAAAAAACTTACAGTGGTGTATATCTAAAAGAGCTTAACTCTTGGATACACAGCACAAACTTTAAACCTCTTTAACTCACACTCATTTTCTAACGTGGAATTAACCCACTGTTTTTTCTTTTGAGAATATTAAGTAATAAGTATTTTTTAACACACACACACGGGGAAAGAGAAGAATGTTTTTTAAAGAAATTTACAGTGGTGTATATCCACTTCTTAAAATAATTTTTATTATTGTAAGAAATGAATTTAATTAATGTTTTCCTTTTTCAAATAAAAGATTAAAAAAAATTGAGTTATTAAGAAAAAATGAAAATGAATACCCAGTTCTTTAGAATAAATTTTTCATTAAAACTTAGGCCTATATCAATAATAAGTTTTGGTATGAAATATTTTATAATTTAAAATGGGTTGGAAGTGATTTAAATGGGTTTGAAGTGAAATGAACTTAGAAGTAGTTTGAAATGGTGTAAATTTTGATTTAAATTGGATGGACACTTGTCAGAAATTAGAGAAGGTATAATTAGAATAACACTTTGACATCAAATTAGGAAGTAATTAAAATCTAATTTAAATTCTTTATTGAGTTTCATCTTTAATCTATTATAATATATTTCGTTAACTAAGTACATATATAGGTCAAAAACCTATCTTCTTTTTCTTACTAAAATGGAGCAATCAAGAATAAGTATTTTGTTCATTCTTAAAAATAAAAAAATAAAAAAGCATTTTGCATACTCTAGTAAATGATATCCATAAATGGTTTTTTCAAGTGTTAGCAATTCAAAAATAAATATTGAAAGTATTAAACTTAAATAAGAACATTTTTTTATGTATTTAATTGTAGTTATTTTCAAATATCTCCATACATGTGCATAAAAATTTCAAACTAGCATAAACCAAAAAGAGACATGTGACTAATCAGAATTACATCGAAAAATATTATGGTTGAAAAAAAAAAATCAAGAATGAGTATGAATTTGCAAGTGTCTATTGATATCTTGAAAGTTACAATACTCATTTTGAGGTTGACTTAAAATTACACTCATCATAAACTTCATCGTCACCTCAATTTAACTGGAGATTCACCATTTCCTTTAATAATTAATAGACGTTTGTTTAAAATTCTAAATCCACTAAGCTAGATGTTGATGGTGAAACCTCTTTGATTTGAAATTATTAGCGTTTAGTAACACATGATTATGCCCCACTTACTAATTAATCATCAAGGGACCAACTCTGTACAGAATCAAATTTCAAGAGACAACACACAAGACCATTGATAGCCGTGCATCAGTGCATGTATATAGTTTGAGCCTATTTTTTCTTTTGCAAAATAATTATTTTGGATCTAATCAGTTAGACATTTATTACTTTAGGTACCAATTTGCTTCAATTGAAAAGGATTTGGATTAATTCACTTTCAATAAATCATGATTTGACATTAGGACGACCAATCATTTTACTGGAGAGATAGCTGATTATAAAAATTTAATTGAACAAAAGTAAAAGTTATAAATCTTATGGATATGAGCTCTCTTTTTTTTCTTTTTTTCTTTTTTTCTTTTTTTGAGAAGAGGATATCAGTAATTTAGCATAAATAGTTATATGTTTCAACAACAAAAGGCAAGGAAAAACTCAGCATTTAAAACGGAAAACAGAAATAAAAACATGAAGAGTATGATATGTGTATATATATATATATATATATGGATAAATTACAAATTCAAGTAGAATTTTGGGTACTAAGAAAAAAAAATTATTTGTAAAAATCATTTTCTTGTATATATCTACATAATATTATATCATAAAAAGTTTTAAATAGTCTAGTTAACGAATTATGCAAAGAGAGGATTTTTTTTTTTTTTTGGGTTAAATCAATTCTATATTAACATCTATTTCTCTTTTGATAATAATTTAGATTGAGATGTGAACATAAGACATAGAGAAAAATAAAAAATAATTTTTGTACAATAAAATCCTCTATTTCACTTTTTATGTTCCATGCCATACTAGTTTTGGTTTACATATAAAAGATAAATGTTGGTAAAGAGGCAATACAGAATATTTTGTGCAAATGTAAGTTTTATATGGATATTAAAATTTTAAGTTTTAAATATGATTTTTTTTTCTTTCCTTTGGTCTCCTTATGAAGATGGAACTTTCACAATAACAAAAAAGTGTTTGGGTGAAAATAGAAAGGGAAGAGCTTTTACAAGAACAAAAAATATGGTGAAATAGAAAAGGAAAATAAAAACATCAATTTATGTAGCTTATAATATCTAACGTATTAAAATATTATCTTATGAAGTATGCCAACACTATGATTTGTTTGTAAAATCAGCAACAACCATAACTAATTTTTTAACTGTGTGTGTTCAAATAATATTCTTCTTTTTAAAATAAAAATAAAAATTTTAAAATTTTAATAATAAGTAGTTATAGTTTAAGTATAAAACATATGTCCCAGTTTAATGAAATTAAAATTTTAAATATTTTTTATTCAATATTTTATATTTTAATATATCTTATCAATGTTACCATTAATAAAAAAATAAAAAATAAAAAGTTACTTTCAAATGGCTAACAAAAAAATAATAATATCACATGATACCCCAATGATGATAATAAAATAATATGAATAAAAATATGAATGACCGATTCATACAAAGAAGGTTAAAACTTAAAAGTAATAATCATTTTTAAGGTAATTTTTCTTTTCTGCCATCGCCTAACACTTTATTAAAGTTATTATTTAATAAAAAGCTATTACTTTTTGTGGGGTTAGAAGCCCAAATTTATGTCTTGGACCTAGGGCTTTATTTGAAGACTGAGGTGTGTTCGAAGATGAATAAATGATTGAGAAGGATCCCAGGTGGGATAAATGTGCATGGAAATGATTAAAGAATATAGTCCGAAGAGTGTGTCCTCCTCGGATATGAAGCATATCGATCAAGCAAGTACTTAGGAGATTTGAGTGACTTTCTTGGCAATTCTAATGATAAGGATGAACCTCAGGCAGGTATAAAGATGATAAGAACAAAGAAATATCTAAAGGAAAAATTGCTACCACCGTATTAAATGCACTGCAGCAACTTTTCTGGCCGCATTAATGTGGAGAAAACTCCTGAACAGTGCAGTCTCAACTACCACCACTCATGGAGAACCGACGAAGATACCTGACGGGACAAATACTCAAGTGAACATTTAGATGAAGAACAAGTGGACGATTAGGATAGTTTAGAAGAAAACTGTATAAGTGTAAAAGTCCTCTTACAGAGGAGGGGGGATCAGAAAAAAGAAAAGAGAAGAAGAAGAAAAGAAAGAGTCATTGTAGCTCTAAGAATTGTATTAGCCTTTCAAACACTAATTTATTTCTTCAGACATCAGTTTATTTGAATTTCAAGTGTGTTTTTATACTTGTTCATCCTTTAGAACCTGTATTAGACGTTGCTTAAATCACTACCAGTCTAGCTCTTTCACTCACTCTCTACAAATTCATTGTATTGGGTTTGTTGGGCTCATATCCCATATCTTTTGGGCTTGGGTTATAACTTGGGACCCTACACTTTTTATTAAGTAATTATGAAACTTATAATTATTCCAAATTCCTAAGTTGACATTTGCTTAATATTAGGTTTGGCTTACATCCAGTACTTTTTTAATTGAAATTTTCTTTTATTTCAATGAGAAACTGTCACATCACCCACGAACTAAATAGAATGTGGAGATTAAAATCCACTACTACTTGTTATTGTTATTTAAAACAAAAGGAAGTGTCTATTAAAAAAAGTACTGGAGGTAAGTCAAACCCCTCAATATTAAGGTTCCACTAAGCATAGGTTATATACCACCACGATTGTGTTGATTGAGAGATAAGAAAACAAAGAAATTTTCTTTTAAAAAATTTATTAAGATTGAAATTTTACGGATAAAAAAGCATAAGTATTACTTATTAAATCCAAACTAATTAAAACTTGACTTGTATAAGATTTGCACCATTGGTCAATACATTCATTTACTTGAATTCAATTGGGAAACTTAATATACATTTCTAAAACAATTGTAGCAAATTTTGTCTTAAAAAATAAATTTTCACCATGAAACAAATGAGAAATTATTTAGTACACTATCATTAGATTAAAACACCAATTGATTATTGGTATAAATAATAATTGAACCTCATATCTCTTATTAAAACCATTAAAAACTTTGTTAGTTAATCTAACTAAAACCCACTAGTTCTCCAATTAAATATTAACATATGATTGCATTAACTAACTAAAAATAAATAGTGTTACCTTTTTAAAGAAAAATTACAACTAATGCACTTTTTTTTTAGAAGAGACAACCAATGCACTTGTGTTTGGATTTAATTGAAAAATAATGTATTGCTTTTAACTAACAATGTCTAGTGTGCTCTACCTAAATATGGATATGGTACATGGAACCCACATGTAGGATTTGTAGGTTGGAATTCTGTGGGTATAGGGGTTAGTGGTAAATTAATGGACGGTGGATGTAACCTCTCTCACTAAAGGCTGGTACTTTTGGTTCCTGCACGCGAAGAGTACGGCATTACTGTTGGAGCAATGGCGAGCACTTTGAATATTAAGTCAATAGAGTTGTACTGTATACAAATGAACGAGGGAAAAGTTTTTAGGTGAAAAATATCTTTTAGTTCTTACATTTTCAGACGATTTTTATTTTAGTTCTTACATTTTATTTTTATCACTTTTAGTTTTTAAAAGAAAAAAAATGATTTTATTTTTGTTCTTATCGTCAATGCCCTAACGGCAAAGTCTTAAGTGGCAGACAGAACAATCTATTAGTTGACATGGCGCTAACGTGGCGATTAAAATATTTTAAAAAAAATATTATTTGGCATTTTTATATGCCACGTCAGCATTTTAATTTTAATTTTTTTATAAAAAACCACGTAAAAAAATTTAAACCAAAAATAAATAAATAAAAATAAAAACTAAAATCTAATTGAAAAACAATTTTTTTTTTTAAATCTAATTAAAAAACAAACACAAACACAAACACAAAAATAAGCTTCCCGGATCTCATATCAAATCAAATTTTCTTTAACCTTAATTCTTTTTCTTTTTCTTTTAATCTCATCTCTAAACTCTCCATATCTCTAATTTTCTCTTTCTCTCTTCACCCTCAACGAAATCTCTCTCAAACCCAAACTCTCTCAAAATCTCATCTCCACCGACTACCAAACTCCAATCTAACCCAAACTCTCTCAAATCTCAATGATGAGGTCGCTGCCGTCAAACTCGTTCAATACTTAGTGAGGTCGTCGCTGCTGTTAAAGAAAGAAAACCCATCGTGAAGGTCCACTGATTTGGTAACTCACCATAGTTACCGATTTGGTATGGCTCCGTTGTACGAAACCCTAGTCACTGATTCGATATTGGAGCCCAAATCAGTGGTTGTGAAGCCAAGATGACCCCAAACTCTCTAATCTCATAATCTTATCTCTGCTCAAACTCAAACCCAAATGGCTCTTTCATCTCTCTATCTCTCAGCTCAGTGGTGTAGATCGTGGTGGAGATATGTATTCCGACGGTGGGTTTGTGGGTTGTGAGTTTTGTTGATCTGGGTTTGTGGGTTTGTGTGTATGTTGATTTTTGGGTTTGTGGGTTTGTGAAAATGTTGTATTCCGATGTTGATTTCTGGGTTTGTGGTGTGCACCGAAAATCTAGGTTTGAGTTTTGTCTTTTTTTGTGTTTAGTTTCAAAGCATAAGAAAATCTTGTTGAATGCTTGTGTTTTGTAAATTTTTATGGCATGTCTTTTTATTTTGTAAATCTAAGTGATTTAATGGGTTTGGTTGCTAAGAAAATGCAAGAAAAGAAAAGAAAATTTTTAATTTTTAATTTCCTGGGCAAGCTTACTTTGGAAAGAAAATGAAGAACACATAGTTTGAGTTCTTCATGTTCTTCCAAAAAAAAAAAGAAAAAAAAATTAATTTAAC
Organism: Quercus suber; assembly: GCF_002906115.3. Taxonomy (NCBI): domain Eukaryota; kingdom Viridiplantae; phylum Streptophyta; class Magnoliopsida; order Fagales; family Fagaceae; genus Quercus; species Quercus suber. The sequence continues at coordinate 128,368 of NW_027069741.1, forward strand.
TAATTTCTTTTCTTTTTAAAAAAAAATAATTGGGATAGAAATTTTTATATTATTTTTATCTGATGTGGCTTTTTTAAAAAATTAAATTGTTGATGTGGCATTTTTAAAAATATAAATAATCTTTTTAATGGAAACGTCAGCATTTACTGTTGGACCGTTTGCCACGTAGGATATTTCTGTTTAATGAGTAACGGTAAGGACTAAGATGGAACGCGTTTTTCAAAAGAATGACTAAAAGTAATGAAAATAAAATGTAGGAACTAAAATGAGAATCGTCTGAAAATGTAGGGACTAAAAAGTGTTTTTCGCTAAGTTTTTATCTAGGATTTCATACCTTCAGTGGTGTCGTAAAAGCACTCACAGTAGTGGTACTATATAGGTATATTGGTATATTTTAGCTTTCCAGTCACAAAAAACATGCTCCAGCAGTGTAGCTAAATCTTTTTTTTTTTTTTAACTCCACTGCTATAGTACACATCTAAAAATAGATATGTAATGTTCATTAGAACTAATATATATATATATATATATTATTTTAATCAACCAGTGATTAAAATAATACACCTGTCTCTCTCTCTCTCTCTCTCTCTCTCTCTCATCTTTGAACATCTCTCTCAAGCTCACTCTCTCACTCCAGTCTCTCACTCTCTCAACTCCAGTCTCCCAAGCCACCAATCAGCCTCACTCCAGTTTCTCACTCTCTCAACTCTAGTCTCCAAAGCCGCCGATTAGCCTCAGACCCATGCCACCGATTGGAGTGCTTGCTCGTGGATCGTCGACCCACCCCTTTTGCCGACCTAGCTCACCGACGTGATTAAAGTGCTTACACGTGGTGGTTTTTTTTTTTTTTTTCGTTGCTGTGGACTGCTAGTGCTAGTGGTGGTGGTGGTGGTGGTGGCTGTGGCTGTGGCTAAGGAAAAAGATTGGAGATTTAGGTTTTTTTTTTTTTTTTTCCTACTGTGGACTGGTGGTGGTGGTGGTGGTGGTGTTGGCTCTGGTTGTGGTTGTGGCTGAGGAAAAAGATTGGAGATTTAGGTTTTTTTTTTTTTTTTTT
>NW_027069741.1:145358-211822 GCF_002906115.3 Quercus suber
TTTTTTTTTTTTTTTTTTTTTTTTTTTAATACAAGATAGAAATTCCATTCTAGTTTAATCTAAATATATATGTGTGTGAAACCCCCTTTTAAAATCTTGAATCCCGACCCTTACTCCCCACACCCCACAAGCACTTATACTTCTGCACCACAAGTGCGCGGTAGTATCTTAAACCAATTGTTAATAAACCATAATAGGAAAGTTTTGACACTACTTTCATGAGAAATATTAAAAGTTGTTAATAAAATTTATTGTTTTATGAATAATGCTAGAGTTACTGTTAGGGTTATATTTTCTATGTAATTGACTAATTCTTTGACAAAACGTACTTTACTTTTAAATTGGTAGATCTAAGTTAGGCTTAATGTATCAAGAAGTATGTTACTCAAACATATCAAGTGGTATCTTTAAAGTCATGAATATTGATCTAAGATACAAGTGAAGAAAAGCTGTTTCATTAAGTCTTGACAGAAACTCGACAGATACTACTATCAAGGTTAAATGAAGAAGCTCGATACAAGCTTAATTTATTAAGAATTACGATTTCAGAATTTTCAGATTTGAAATTCGGCCAATGTTGTATTATTTTATTAGAGTTTCTTTTTTCACAACCCTAGTCATATATAAGGCATATTTTAGAAGTCGTTATACATGGATACAGAGACCTAGAATTCATATACTCTGTATGAAGAAAAAAAAAAAAAAAACAATTGGCTAAGATTCTCAAATTTTAATATAAAAAATTAAACATTAAAAGCAATGTTGAATATTCTATCTCATTGGACATCCAAACAGTCTTAGACATTTGAAATAGGTTTTCAAATTTGGGAGAAATGTTCTGTATATTTTTTATGTACTAAATTACAAATTGCAATCTGTTATATTTAAGAGCTTTCAAAAAATTTGCAAACTCATATCTCTAACTCAATATATTGCACAAATAGCGTGTTTACCTCACCACCATCCTTAATTAATAAGTATGACAAAAGTAAATAAATTAAGGCGAGAAAAAAAAATTGTGGAGAAATGAACACCATTGGAAAAAATACAAAAAAAGAGAAACCCATTTGAGTGTTTGACACCTTTTGACAAAAGCTTAAAATGCAAATGTTAGGGAAAATAAAACCTCTTGGGAAAACAAAAAAGGCAGTGGACTGGTGGTGAAACCGAAGCCAAAGAGGAAGAAAAAGAATAAAAGAAGAGGATTTCATCGATTCAAACATCAGACCAGTCCAGCACAAGAATTAACTGAGATGAAAAAGAAAGGGCCGAGCAAAAACTGAAAAAGAACTCAAACTATCCCACAATTTTTGGCTACCAATTATAAGTGGTTGTTCTTGTTCATCATTTATAGGTAGACCACTAGACCTATCATTTTTTCTTCATCACTCATATTCTACTACATCACAACTATGACAAAAAAAGTTGCATAATAGTTTGTGATACTAGATTTTTTTAGCAAAAAATTTGTTCAAGTAATGCCACAACACAACAATTTTAATAATTTAAAAAAAAAAATTGAGTTGGCTATTTTTTATCAGTTCTTCTCTAGGACCAACATTAACACCACAATTTTATTTACCATTAACAACTTGATATCTCAACAATTGTGAATTTTTTTTATGAAATTTTTTGTATCACTAAACTCATTGACTTTGTTCAGGTTGGAATTGATTTTTTTGGCTGAAAAAAAAATCCAATATTTAAATCAAAATAATTGAACCTTCGCAGATACATACTTAATTATTTTTATTCCTCTTATTAAAGGAAAACACGTAGGTTAGATTCCTAATGTCATGTTCATTAGGTAATTATGCTATAAAAAATAATTAAGTCAACAATAAGGTAGATGATACCTCCATTATAGTGCATGGTCTATAATTTCATTTGTCTCCTTAAATATCTGAAGATTTAAGAAAATATAAACTATAATAGGGCAGTTTTTTTTTTTTATGAGACCCTCCTCTCAATATTGATAAGTCAACGTACCCATTGTGGAATACGATAATATATTTTCACAGCAATTTGAACATTTCGATTAATTAAGGTGGTAATGTTCAAGAGAGAACAATAGAAAAAGTTAAATTACTTCTTTGTACGTAATAACAATAATAATAATAAAAATAATTTGTGCTTTTGAAACATCTCTCTCTGCTCTCTCTTTCTCTTTAAAGAGAGAGAGTGGGGAGGGAATTTTGAACCCTAAATTCCTAAGAAATGGGAATTTTGATGACTTTTGGACATAAAGTTTGAGAGAATATGAAAATATGTTGTTTAGACTTCTATGCATGGCTTACTATCAATTTTATTAATTTGCAATAAAAAGTCCAAGTAGTTAATTTACCGACTATATACAGTGCTACATGGATTAAACAATAAATCATCAATCACAAGACCAAGCACACATAAGAGACAAGGAATTGATCTAGGTTGGCAAATCCACTATAAAGAAAATGTGATATAAGGAATTCCAATACATGTAATAGTCATTGTATCTAAGTTGTTTGTCCTTGTTGCAACTGTTGATTGACCCCTCTCTTCACAATAATCTAACACCATAAGTCAATTGCCAACTGTAAAACCAATCTCTTGATTACTCCAAGACTACTTGAAGATTTTTATTATTGAGAAACCTTTCAAACTCTTTATATATATTTTTATTGGATGTAAATTTTGAAAATCTAATTATTGAATTACATGTTCTTTATATTTTTAAAACACATGTAAAATTTTGTTATAATGAAATGTTGGAAAAAATTGGCCTTTGCCCTTTTTAAAAAACAATCCAGTATTTTGTCATTTTTTTCAAACTAATTAGGGAAATACCCCTCTTTTGAAAATCAATTTTCTTAAAATCGAGTTAAGTCCTATAGTGACGTTTTTAAAGAGCCTATAATGACGTTTTAAGAACCTATAGTGGCATTTTGTAACTCGAGTTATAGGTAAAAAAAAGAAAAAAAAAATTGCATGTAACTGAATTTCATGAAGATTGAGTTACAAAACACCACTATAAGCTCTTTAAAACGCCACTATAGGGCTTTAGAAATTTTTTTTTTTTTAATAACTCGATTTTGAGAAAATCGAGTTTCAAAAAATTAGTATGTTCTTAATTAGTTTGGAAAATGGGACAAAATGCTGAATTTTTTTTTTTTGGAAAAAGACATTTGCCCATTTTCTCCATGGAATGTTATTTAACATCTCTCTCTAAAGAGAGAGAGTGGGGATTGGGGAGGGTATTTTGAACCTTAAATTCCTGAGAAATGAAAGGATAAAGAAAATCATTTCCCTACTTCACACAACTTTCTTACGTAACTTTCTCTGGGCATAAAGTTGTTTTTCTTTTTTCTTTTTCTTTTTTTTCTTTCTTTGTCTGATGCCTTTGGCCGTAAAGGTCGAGAGAGCATGAAAATACGTTGTTCAGACTCCTATGCATGGGCATACTACAAATTTTAAATTTGCAATAAAAAGTCCAAATAGATAATTTACCGAGTATAGTACTACATGGATAAAACAACAAATCATCAATCACACAAAAGAGGCAAGGAATTTATCACAAAATGAAAACCCAATCATGAAAAATATTTTAGAGCTTATAACCTAGGCTGTCAAATCCACTATAAAGAAAATGCGATATAATTAATCTAACTTACAAGAATTCCAGTATATGTAATAGACATTGTATCTGATTTGTTCGTTCTTGTTGCAACTGTTGACTGAGCCCACGTCTTCACAAAAAAAAAACAACACTGCAAGTCAATTGCCAACTGTAAAACCAATCTCTTGATTACTCCAAGACTATTTGGAGATTTTTATAATAGAGAAACTTTTCAAACTTCTCATATATATTTTTATTATATATAAATTTTGAAAGTCTAATTGTTGAATTGTACGTTCTTTATGTTTTTAACACGCATATAAAATTTTACTCAAATCAAATGTTATTTACTATTTAATTAATAAACTTATTTTATATGCATATGTTAGACCATAAAAACTTGAAATTTAAACATTTGTTTAATGATATTAAACTTTGATTTTCTTAAAATTTTACAATAATGGAGAAATATAATAAGAACATGCAATCTAATGGTTAGATTTTCAAAATTTACATTCAATAAAAATATATAGAGGATGAGTTTGAAGAGAAACCTTTCCTATAGTTCAATTAGAGAGCGAGGGTGAAAGACTAGATGGCTCGTGGAAGGTTTTCTCTTGTGAAACGTGTGTAATCTTTCTCTTCTAGATTATTAGGGTTTTATTTTCGTTCTTATAGGGCGAACAAATCAGGCAGGGATGGGCGGCCATAAAGTTCCATGAAAAACAAATTTGGTTACCTCACTTAAGAGTTCACTCGGTTGAAAGAGAGGCAAACATCAGGCCAAAGTTTCTATTGCAACTGATTTTTAAACTTGCTAATTTCACTCAACCGAGATGAAGCTGGCTCGATCGAAATTCTCTAGACTTGCATATTGAACAACTTTTTTTATTAGACTTGATCCTTAATTACACCAAACAAATACAAATATCATTGAAAATGAATAAATTGAAACTATCATTACAAATGAAATTTTGTCATTTAAATTAGCCAACACTAACTCAATGTTGACAGAGTAAACAATAAAAGTTAAGGCAAAAGACCTCTCCATTAAAAAATCAACATAGATTATGTTGTTTAAAGTGGGTTCTAGTTAACTCAACTAGTAAAGCCTCTGATGGTTGTATAAGAGATCTGAAGTTCAATCACCACCTACACCAAAAACTAATTGGTGTCTTGGTCTGATGATAAAGAACTATCATCAGAAGCAGACACCATAGGTTGAAACTCTCTAAAAAAAAGATTATGTTGTCTAAAAAAGGAGAAGGACATAGATTATCAAACCATAAAGACACTCTTATCTTTTCCTCCGTGTTGGGTAGCATAAGAAGGAAATAAAAGAGAGGATGACCCAGCTCCATTTTGGAAAAAGAGAAAAAGATAATGTAATAGATGATATACTATATGATAATAGAATGCAAATTTTTTTTTTTTTTTTCTGTTTTCTCAATTGAGCAATGAGATTTGAAACCTTTATTCAAAATTTAATATTTTCTGGGTATTGGAAAATAAATTTATTCAAAACATGTTAATTACCTCAATAATAGGCCATTGGATCATTTCTCTCTCTCTCAAAAAAAAAAAAAAAGGTCATCATTGGATCACAGTATTCTCACCCATACTCTTCTCTATTTTAAAATTGTTTAAAAAAGGGGGGGGGGGGGGAACTACATATATTGACAATAATGGTTTGAATGTTGAATAGTTAAATATGAGGGAATTATTTAATCAAATTGGACCTTGAAAATTAAGTTAATTTTTGAATATGAAATCGGCATTTCAATATAAGAATAGATGGACCACTTGTTGCTAATAAGTTAATTTATGATCAGCTTATTAGTTTTATTTATAGGAAGTGATGTTGGCAATCTAAAATCTGATATGCTTAGGATATCTATGTCAATATTTTAATTTGAAATATATAATGCATCCAATAGTCATTTAGCAAACACAAAAGTAGCAGTAGTAGGATTTTTGTTTTATCCCCTTCCATTGAAGATAACCATGTTCCTGCTTCGCCAAATCTTCTCTTATGTCATAAATCAGTAAAGGTCACTTTTCAATAATACACTCAATTATAAGACTTTCCCCGGCCACTTCAATAAACGTAACTATCTTACAATAAAAGACACTCCTACAATCCCAAATGGGTAGCATAGAAAGCAAATATATGGGTATCAGGGTATGGGCTATGGAATAAATATCAAAATCATTAATAGGAAAATTTAAAAACAGTACTCTCAATGTCTTAAATCTTGAGTCTTTAGAAGGTATAAAATAAAGGTGACAAAAAAAAAAAAAAAAAAAAAAAAAAAAAAAAAAAAAAAAAAAAAAAAAAAAAAAAAAAAAAAAAGAGAAGAAGAAGAAGAAGAAGAAGCAAAGAACCACAATGCCCAACTAATTATTCACTCTTACACGAGGTGTCAGTCTTCAGTGTCCTCTAGTGTGGGCCCTTGTGTGGGATTCATGGTGGGACCCACATTCCTATGAGAGGGGAAGACTTCTCCTATGAGAGTGAATAATTTGACAAACTCCAATTGCCATGTTGGCAAAAAAAAAAAAAAAAAACACAACAAACCATGTTAGCAAAAAATAGAAGAAGAAAGTATATGTGAGACAAATTCCATTCCATTTCTTCTGAAACATGAAGCTTTATGAAATTTTGAATGTAAGATGGGAGTTTATAAAAGAATGGAATTGAAAGAACATAAAATAATTGAATTAAATTAAATATTCTCTTCTTTTGTGTGTATGTTGAAAGGAAATGAATAAAATGAAAACTAACATTGTTTAGGAGTTTTTTTTTTTTTTTTTTAATTTTTAATTTTTTGTACAAGATAGAATTTCTACTCTAACCTAATCTAAGCGTATATGTGTGTGAAGTTCCCTCGTAAAGACTTGAACCCTAACCCTTACCCCTTACACCCCATAAGCACTTATACTTATGGAGTGACCACCACATCAAAGGTGCGTGGTGATTGTTTAGGAGTAATGAAAAAGAATGGAGAGAATTTATTTTATAAAAATAATAAAATTATACTCTTTCTTTAATTAAAATCAGGGGTGTAGACCTTTAAGAAGAAGAGGGTTTTAGTGGAACTTTAGTAATATTTAATTAAAACATATTTCATTCCCAAATTTGGAAGGATTGAAAAATGAGCTTATGAGGGTAAGTAATGAAACCCTTACATTAAACTCCCAAACAATGGCATAAAAAAGGAGGAAATGGCTGTTTAGCCTTAATTTTTGAACTACATAGCCAAACAAACCTCTTTTCAAACTATATAGCAAAATACCCTCTGTTTTGGAATTCAACATTATGCGTATTTCGTCACTTCAATTTTTTTGAAACTTTTACACAAACACTTAAAAATATGCATAAAACTTGACATTAGTCCAATAAAAACTCGACATCAACAATATAGAGTTCCAAAACAATGCTATTTTGCTATATAATTTGAAAAGGGGGCTGTTTGACTACATTATTACAAAATTAAAGCTAAACAACAATTTTCCCCCTTAAAAAATAATCTTCTTTAAAAATTCCTCTGTTTCCATTCCATTCCATTCCTCTTTGTTTCCATTTCATTCCATTCATCTCTATTTCCATCAACCAAACTAGTGGCTTCTTTGTGATATTATTTAATGGTATAGACCTATTAAACATTCCTGAAAATAAACAGTGAATTGCTAATGTGATGGCAAGTGTTTATATTTAGAACTCACATCAAATAAAATACTGCAACATGGTTTTCTTTATGCTAAAAAACCTCCAAGGTGATAATGGGCCTGTTTGAATAAGCTGTTTCAAAATGTGTGTTTTAAAAACTAGCGTTTTTAAAATGTGCGTTTTGAAAACACCATTTTAAAAACTACAGATAAGTGTTTGGTATAAATGTGAAAATATGCATTTTCTATTTTTAAAACCACATTAAGCATTTTGATAAGTTATTTTAAAAATTGTTGTTTTGAGTGTAAACTCGAAAAAATGACTTAACTAAAGTGTTACTCAATTAACAATTTACATATAAAACAATAATACAAGAGTTAAGTGTTAATTTCATAGAGAAATTACATGGAATTTTGTGCATTAAAAAATTAAATAAAAAAATATAAAAAAAAAAACCTTCTAACTTGGATACACGGTAATGCATTTGACCTTATACAATGTGTATAAGTGTCTAAAATCTATGACACATTCACATCGTGTCAAGTCCAATGCACCTAAGTATTGGACTAAACTTTACCCTTCCAAACCCTATGGTAATCTAATGCATTAAATATATGCATCATTCTCTTTTATAATGTGATCTCCACATGTGTACAATTAAATATACACATCATTCTCTCTTATAGTGTGATCCCCACAAAATATTTAAAACTATTGAAGTGATAACTGATACATTGTAAATGACGGATAAAATAAAATAATTTGATCTGTGTTATAAATTTAAATTAGAACCGATAAAAACTTGTTACGTGTGGGTGCAGTGTTACTGATGCTGCATTCCTTCCAGATTACTGGGAAAACCGGAAAAGTAAGTACACAAAAAACTAAAAGAGAGATATTTATGAGGGCTACAGAGAGCAAGTTAAGTTCCACTAGATTAGACAAAAGACAACCAATCAGTATTAGTAGGGCCCTCCAAGTAAATTGACAAACTTACATTATTAAACTGACAACTAAGGCCTTCCCCAGATAATTATTGGGAGTAAATAATAATCTTGTACCGCTATTTTATTATTTATATCAGATCATGTCAAAAGCAAAATAATTGAAAATAATAATATAAAAAAGTTAAAATGTTTTTTCACTATGTGTTCTCATTTTCTTTGCTCAGCAACAACAGAAAAGACCCGTCACTGTCATAAACGTGTACCTAATAAGAATTACAATCAAAACCAACTTCTTCTCAAACTCTCTCTCTCTCTAGCCAGAGATTACTTGAATGTCTTTGCGTTTAACTCTTTGTAAGTGAAACTTCTGCTTCCTTGGTAAGTAAACACTAAACAAACAGCCAAAAGGAGCAGCCTGCACTTATATATAGTACTCTGTTTTGTTCTGTTCTGTTTACAGAGCATTTGTATTAGCTGAGGAAACCGACTTGGTTTTGTTCATCTCTGTGTTTTGGTAAAAGGGTTGTGTGTGTGAGATTTTTGATGGGCTTTGTGTTCCTGTGGCTGAGACTGAGTCTCTTCTTAAGTTGACCCCACCTGGGAATTCCAGTGACAAGAGCAATAAATACTGAGTTCTTTGTCAGTTTTCTATTTGGTGTTGATTCTTTCTGAGGTGTGCCTGAGCTGTTCTATCCTCATTTGGCTCTCTGAGTTTTATTCTTTTTTTTTTGGGGGGTATGTATTAGCTTTCTTCTCTACATTGAATTGAAGTATAAAGTATATTATTTTTAGTTCTTTTTAAGTTTGTCTTAGTGGGCTTTAGTTAAAGATCCAATCTTTGGTTCTGGTGCTTTAACTGTTTTTCCTTTTATGTGTTTTGCATGTAAGTTGTTCTTAAGTTGCTCTATTCTCAATTGGATTTCTGGATTTTTCTTGGGTTTGTGTTCATTTCTGGTATATTTCAGCTTTCATGACATTAAAATTGAATTGAAGTATCAAGCTTAATTCTTTTTTGATCATTTTCAGCTTGTCTTTGCCGTCAATTTCTGAGGGTCAATCTGGGTCTTCCAGAGTTGTTGTCAATTTTTAATAATAGGTTTTGAATTGTCTTTTGTTGGTTCAGAGTTACATAGTTCTAAATTGGGTAATTAGTTTAATTTTCAGTTTTGGGTTTTTCAGATTATTTTGGTGGGTCCAATTCTTACTTGGATTGAGCATGGATTGTAAGTGAAGATCAAAGTTGAGATTTTGGGTCTCAGTCATTTCCTGCTATTGCTGATTGGTTTGGTTTGAGGATTTTGGGTCTGTTCTGGTTTGAGAATACCTGGAAAGAGCAGCAGAATCATTTGAACTAAGTTTCAATGGATTCAAGAGTGGAGATTGATGAAGATACTGAAAACGACAAAGGTAGTATGTGGGTGTTGGATCAAAAGCTTGATCAGCCTATGGATGAAGAGGCAGGAAGGCTTAAAAATATGTACAGAGAAAAGGTACATGCAACTTTGTCTTGAAGATTTTCTCTCACATAGTTACTTGTAACTTGTTAAAGTAGGATGGAAACTACTACTTGTCAATGGCAGTATATCTTGCTGGTGTGAAATGTTTAAATGTCAATTCATCAATCCAACTTAGATTTTAATTGGAAAGACCTTGGATTTATTGAATATTTATGCTCCAGTTGATTATGATCTTTGTCTTAAGATGCCAGAAAAAAAAAAAAACGTAGAATTAGTGTATAGATATTATTACTGAATTTAGGCTTGCACGACTAGTGTCTGTTAATTTGGTAAGCTAAATAAATAGGGTGACTGTTAATTAGGCTTTCGGTTGTAATGACTCTCATTGTAGGATGCTATAAATAATATTCACTTAAAGTAGGGGTGACCCCTATTGATTAAAAGATGAGGACCAGTTGCTTGAGATGGTTTGGTTATGTTAAGAGGAGAATGATTAATGCACCAAATAGAAAGAGTAAGTTGATTCAAGTTGGTGGAATGTAAAAGGTTAGAGGAAGACCAATAATAACATTGGTAAAAGTAGGGAAAAAAAAGGACATGTCTATTAGGGAAGTAACAGAGTTTATGATTTCAGATGAATAGAATGGTCGAAAAGAATACATATGATTGAATGTAACAAATTTGTTGAGAATCCATAGCCAACCCCAAAATTAGGACTAAATCAATTACCAAGTATGGTCTGGAGTAAGTTAATTGAATTGGAGGATATTTTAGTTGTCAGTATTCGATATTCATTTCATTTTCTGATAAAATTTTTGATGCATTCAGAAATTCTCTGCACTATTGCTTCTGCGGCTTGCATTCCAGAGTCTTGGAGTGGTTTATGGAGACTTGGGCACTTCTCCGTTGTATGTTTTCTACAATACATTTCCAACCGGAAAAGTTGATGATCCTGAAGATGTGGTTGGAGCCCTTTCCTTAATTATATACTCACTTACTCTTATTCCACTCCTCAAGTATGTTTTCGTTGTGTGTAGAGCAAATGACAATGGTCAAGGTAATCTAGTCTCACCATATCTATTTTCTTCATTGAATTTTTTATTTAGGCATTTGTTAATAGCATAAAAAGAATGATTAGTACTACAATTTGACCATATTCTGGATAGTTATCTACCATTGCGTCTAATCCAATAATAGATATGATGGATAGTGTTATGCCCCTATTTCAATTGTTTTGTATGCGACACATCAATGGAAAGAATATTTATGACAATGACTGTTTCTTGTTTCCTTTGGGACTGGTGGCAAGTTTTATTTAGTCACTCCATGCCCCATATTACTTAAATTGGGAAGATATCTATGTTTAAGATGTTATGTTTAACATGCATAATGTATGCTGGCATATATGCAAGAACTGTGCATGGCAGGAATAAAAAAATAATAATAATAAAAAATAAAAAAAAATAAAAATTCATTTCTTAGTTAAGAATTAGCTTTTTATCTTCTTATGGCCACTTCAAAATGTTAAAGAAATCTTCTCTCTTTAAGGGCTTCAATAATGTAAACTGAATTTCTGGCTGACAAGAATTTAGTGACATCCTTTGCTGTGCGAAAATAAATAGATCACAAGTGTTGATATTGGAGAGAAAATATAAAAATATACTTTTATTAAATAGAGTGCTATACCAATGATGCTGCTTTATGTCTAACTTTGTAACTTATTTATTACTTATTCTCTTTTTTGTGTTTTCTTACTACCTTTACACTAAGTTGAACTGACTGTAGTATGTTTCTTTAAGTTTATTTCTTTCTCTAAAACACCGGATAAATTCCTGTTTTGTGATGGGAGCTCTGTAAGAAAATCAAACTGATTATTTGATGGAACATTTGTAGATGTAATTTGAGTGGAATATGAAATGTGTTTTAACACTTGTATCCTGTTTTGTTTGAAAATATTAAACAGGAATTTTTTTATAAAATCCTTTACTTTGCTTTCATTGATTTTAACTGCATGCTACCTGTAGTTGTCTGTTGCAACATGGTATTGTTCACATTTTTCATGCTGATTAGGTATAAGTTTTCTAAACTCATCCTCTTTGTGGTGAAGGTGGAACATTTGCTCTTTATTCATTGCTTTGTCGACATGCAAAAATAAACACTATACCTAACCAACACCGAACAGATGAGGAGCTAACAACATATGTTCGTTCTACTTTCCATGAACGATCATTTGCTGCAAAAACTAAGAGGTGGTTGGAGAGATATGCATTGAGGAAGAATGCACTTCTTATTCTTGTCCTTGTTGGCACTTGCATGGTGATTGGGGATGGGATTTTAACTCCAGCTATTTCAGGTATACCTTCCTTCAGGCTGGAATTATCTACATATTTGTGTTTTAGTCTGTTTGTCTCCAGGTGAAACTTTTATTAATTATTAGCACATGCATGTTGAAACAAACCATTGAATGAGATATGCAAGTAGTGACTGAAATAATGCACATGACTATCTTGATTATCACTCAACTCCCGGAAGAAATCAATGGTCCTCTTTGTTTCATGGGAATATCACACTATATCATGAGCATAATTAAGGACAAACCTATGATTTCAAGCTAGGGAGAGATGGAGTAAAAGCAAAAAAAAAAACCTCCAAATAAGCATCCATATAGTATTAACAAGCTATCAACCAAGAAAAATACGAAAAATCATTGTTTCTTAATACATTAAGATGCATTTGTCTACCAACAAAGACAAAAGACAAAACAACATTGGTCTTTATTTTGTTAATTTTTTTGTTATATTTTTTTAATAAAATTTGTTATGTTTTGGGCTGAGGATTTACATGGGTTTGGGCTGGATTGGGTTGGGTTGGGCTGATGATTTTGGAGGGGGTCCAGGCCCCTTTGGGCCCCCTCTTGGGTCCGTCCTGCAGCATAATGTTTTTTCCAACAATAAAACTCAAACCATGGACTTTGTTTTTACTTTGGTTATTGTGGTAATTATATAGAATAAAAATAATAAATATGGTTGAACACAGTTGATTAAATTGTAATTTATGCATGATGTAACAAGTGAGGCTGCATATGGATCCCAAATTCACAATAGTTCAACTGTAATAAAATATACAACATTCCTGCTATATATGATTATTTTGACTATTTTGACTTTAGATAATGCTAGAGGTGGCAATTTTATGTATGATGCATTATATCAACTCTGTTCAATTCGGAAGAGCTAGTTTGATACCTCACTGCTGGTCGGAAATTCTCTTTATGGGGTTATTCAAGTGATTTAGCATTTGCTAATCCCTGCTCTTAGTTCTTTCCTTATGTTTTGCTCACATTGAGCACATTTCAATAACTTATACTAGATATCTAAAGGCCATATTTTGGAAAATTTCACTGTAATTATAATGCTAATAGTGTCATTCTTATTTGCTTGAGTAATTTCTTTCTTGAAAGTCATTTAAGATGCTTAACCATAATATATCTTTACAGTTCTATCGGCTGTTGGCGGAATCCAGGTAGAACACCCCCATATGAGCAATGGTATTATGTCACTCCTGCAACTAAACATTATCCTGCATTTCTCTGAAAATATATTTTATTTTATATATAAAAAATTCTAAGTCTTTAACAGTCACTTTTTTTTATTTGGTACAGAAGTGGTTGTGATCATTGCCGTTATAATATTAGTAGGATTGTTTAGCATGCAACACTATGGTACAGATAGAGTTGGTTGGCTCTTTGCACCTATTGTTCTGCTTTGGTTTCTCTTAATTGGAGGTATCGGCATATACAACATATGGAAATATGAAAGTAGTGTTCTGAAAGCTTTTTCACCTGTGCATATCTTCCGGTATTTTAAAAGGAGAGGAAAAGATGGTTGGACCTCCCTCGGAGGTATTTTGCTTAGTATAACAGGTGAACTTTCTATTATTTAAATTAATTCGCCTTTTGTATTTAATCCATTTAAGGTTTTTCGTACAAACACACACACACACACACACACACATGTTGATTTTGGATGCTGAGGCTGCATAAGGCTTGTTACAGGTACAGAGGCACTTTTTGCAGACTTATCCCATTTTCCCGTTTCTGCCATCCAACTTGCTTTCACCGTAGTTGTCTTTCCTTGCCTTCTTTTAGCCTATGCGGGACAAGCTGCCTTCATTATGAATAATCAAACGAATGTTGCTGATGCCTTTTATCGTTCTATTCCAGGTTTGTTCTAATCTTTATTCTGTACTGAAAGTATACCTCTGTGATGCAAGAAACAGCACTTGAATAATTGTTAAAGGGAAAACAGTCAAAATTATTTTTTAAACAATTCTTGGAATGGTTAATTTAAAATTTGGCCAATAGCTCTTCTTTCCTGTGGTGACTAATTCATGATATAGTTAGGCTATATGCATGTTAAACTAAATATAACTTTTTATCTGGAGGTAAATAATTTTGCCTACTTTCATTGTGTCAATTTCTTTGAATCTTGAACATAACCTAAGAAAAAGGCTTGATGTTATCACATCAATGAAAGAATCTCTCTCTCTCTCTCTCCCCCTCTCTTTCTCTCTTCATTTTATAAGAGAGAGTGGGGAGGGTATTTTGAACCTAAGAGTCTCTTTGGGCCCCTTGTGCAACTTGAGCTTAGTGCCAGTGGCTAACTCTAAGAATGCATATAATTACAGATGCAAAACTTTATTTTTCACAGTTGACCTGTTTCAGTTTCACATTTACAGGCTATTAGTTAAAATTAAATTCATCTGATTAATGTCATTTTTCTTTTATTTTGTCAAAATTCATTATGTCAATAAAGCAGTCTTTGTAGGACCAAGCTTATCAAAACCAGTACTCAACACTTTAGTATGTCCGTTGGAATGGATGTTAAAGTACCAGAGCAATTTGGTGTGCTGTTTTGGCTTTGACAGCATAAAGAAAGTATACCTACCAAAATATTTATATATCTACATAAAAGAATTATATAGAAGAAAAAAGTTGACTCTCAACTTGAAAGTTATGTAGTGTGTAAAGCAAGCAATGGGGAAACTGTTACTACTTTCAGTTTACTGAGAAGAGAGAGGAAAATAAAGAAGGTATAGTGGCATAAACCTACACATTTTTGGTTTGCCCCTAAACCAAAACAGAAAACTAACCCAAAAAATAATTGGCTAGTATGGTCAGACTTAGGAGCAAAATGGAGTTAGGGGAATTGTCATATTGGTTTCACCCTAAAGTAATATTTACATTGTAATAGGATTTTGTTATACATCTAAAATGATGTAAATAACTCCTAAATGTATAAAATAACTGAAGTGACAAATCATCTTCTCTCTGAATTTGTAAAAGAAATAATCATGATAAAGATGTAAGCATATATACATTGTTAAAAGGTAGGAAGCCTATTTGCATGAAAGGTTTTAGGAATTCTTCCAAAAATAAAGGAATGGAATATTTCAGGAGCTCAAAGCTTGTTATGTTCCTTAGATGTCTGAAATTTCAAATTAGAGTTATTGGTCAAGATTTGATTGCATAGCAATATAGCATCTTTTTATACATGTGCATGTGTAGTCCATTGAATTTAACTGTATTCCCCATTCTTTAGACCATCCTAAGATGATTATTGATTAGGAAGAGATTTGCCATCAATTTCCTCCAAGGAAATAAGCCATGCACATCAAGAATGTACTTCTTTATACATGATCTAGAAAGTGATCTTGAAATTTGTAAGAAAAAAGGAGTAACTTGGGACTTCAGAGTGAGAAAGTGGTGCATGTTCAAAACATATTTTGTATTTCTAGGATCAATAGAATAATTTTGGAATTTGAAAAGTAGAATGGGACATTCATTGAGTGAACAAATTGTTATGGGACAAATTTTGGTCTTTGTTATTAACAAACATTTCACTAAATAAATTGCATAAAATGCAAGGGAAAATCACAAGATGATGATGTTTCTAAGTTTGAATTTCAGAATGTATGTGATTAAACCAAATATTGGATAGGGTTGTACTTCAGAATAAAATCCTCAAAATTTGTCCACCTCATTAGTAGTTTACACAAACTGTTCAATGTTTTTATCCTCAGCTGTTTGACTGTGTTGAATCTCTTGAAAAATGTCACCCCATCTTTGGCTTAATTAAGTGAATAAAAATTTCTTGGGGCTACATCTTTGTCAGTTAGATCAAATTTAAGCTACTAAAGATGTGGATGTGGTGTGTTCATATTAACTGCAAAAAAGTTTTAAGATCCTAAAGAAGGAGCTTAGGGCAGTGCTCTTCTCATTGTAGCCTTGTCTTCTCAGGTGTTTGAATGACATGGATTAATTGTTTAATGTGACAACTGTTTCTTAAACATTTCTATGATGTGAATTCATTTTTTAGTACAGAAAGGGTTTCTCATAGATACTAATTTAATTTTATTCTGCAGAAAGCATATATTGGCCAGTATTTCTTGTTGCAACTGCAGCAGCTATAGTTGCGAGTCAGGCAACTATATCCGCAACATTTTCAATAATTAAGCAGGCTCTTGCACTTGGCTGTTTTCCAAGAGTCAAGGTTGTACATACATCAAAAAAGTTCCTTGGCCAGATATATGTTCCAGATATTAATTGGATCCTTATGATTCTTTGCATTGCTGTGACTGCTGGCTTCAAAAATCAAAGCCAAATTGGAAATGCTTATGGTAAGCTAATCTTTAGCATGATGTTCTGAATTTTTTTGATCCATCTTCTTTCATTCTGCTTTATTGTCTGCTAGGAAATATCACAATGCAGTATTAGCATTAATATATATATATACACCAAGGTTTTACATAAATAATCCTACCTGAACATAGAAGTTGATTTATATATGCATAGATATACAAGTTAAGGACACAATAGGGTATACAAATTTCTTTCTTCCTTCCTATAATATTGTTTATAACCTCCAGAATCAGGGGCTGCTAGGGAACTCTGTCGGACCATGAGCTGTGTCATTTCACCTCAAAATCAGTTGGTGATGAGGAAGACACACTCAAATATTTTATAGCATTTGACATCACACCCCGTGGGCCTGTTTTTAGAGTGGTTGTAGAGAGTCGAATTGTGGTCTCCCCCAACAATCCCTTCCTCACAATTGCACTCCTGCGACCCGAACCTATGACATTGGCTCTGATATTATTTGTCAAACCATGAGCTGTACCATTCATGCTCAAAACCAATTGGTGATAAGGAAGACACTCAAATCTTTTATAACATTTGACATCACGCCCCACGGGCCTATTTTTAGAATGGTTGTAGGGAGTCAAATTATGATTCCTTAACAAACCCCAAACCAAATTGCTGTGGATAAGCTGCACAATTCCAAGTTTTTAATTATTGGTTCCACTTTAATTTGAAAACTTTCCCTCCTTTTTAAGCTGTAAAGATTTATTCAAACTTTTGGTTATAACTTGCGAGAGAGTTTTGCAACTGTTGCTTGCCTGATTGACCTTGGGAATTTTCCAAGCTGCCATACTGTTTATATGTGGAGAAATGGTGCTAACTAAGTCTAACAAGGATAGAAAGCATTAACAAAGAGACGGAAAATGGAAGAGCAAGAAAAAAGAGCGATTTTGTGCCTTTGACCCTATATTGGTCAACTTAAGGCTGTAGTTAAATGGATGATTTTGTAAGACAAAACATTATATCACTATTATTATGCTCATGTAATGTACGACTTAATCAAGAATTATATTTAAACTAAAAAAAATCAATAATATGATTAAAATTGAATAATAAAATAAATAGTAAAAATAAAAGAACCAAAAATTTTAAGTTTAATGACGAATGCATATTGGATTATTCTTGAAATTCCTTTTAAATTTCTTGAATTTTTTTATAATTGAGTTTATAATATCAAGTCATATTTTAATTATGTTAAAATATCTGGTTCTTGTAATCCTTAATAGTGTTCAAAGTTTCAAATACTTCGCCCAGTCAAGATAAACACATGGGATAATTCTTGACGGTACTCACTTATCCCTACTAATTACTAAGTTGTTTGGAACATTCCATTAATTTTTCAATTTAAACATCTTTTGTTTTTGTACACTGTTTCTATATGTAAATTAGACATGTTTCACTTAGTTATAACTCCCCTTAAATTATTCATATCAAATGATTTTTATGGCTGAACATGCCAGATAGCTGTGCTGCCTGTGCAGACACATGGTCTGTGGGCCATAAGATGTGAAAAAAGTTTTACATTGGCTGTTAACCTATCGCAACCCTCCTTCAATCTCTTGACATAATGGTAATTGGTGGTTATTTTCCAGAGAGCTGGCATGCTATTGTAGGGTCAAATCATTGCTAACTTAGCTCATATTGATGGTGTGCATCGAAGGACATTTTGCCTGTGACTTATACTCACATTTGAAGATTTTTTCTTTTTTTTTTTCAAAAAATAAATAAAAATGAAGTGTTCACTTAATTGTGTAATATTGTGTTATGACAGGAACAGCAGTTGTAATAGTTATGTTGGTAACCACATTGCTCATGGTTCTAATCATGTTATTGGTGTGGCGCTGCCACTGGATCCTTGTCCTGATCTTCACTTCCTTATCGCTGCTTGTTGAGTGCACTTACCTTTTCGCTGTACTCTTCAAGGTTGATCAAGGTGGGTGGGTTCCCCTTGTAATCGCAGCAGCCTTTCTTCTCGTCATGTATGTTTGGCATTATGGTACTGTGAAACGATATGAGTTTGAGATGCATAGTAAGGTTTCAATGGCATGGGTTCTTGGGCTTGGCCCCAGTTTAGGACTCGTTCGTGTTCCTGGAATTGGACTCGTTTACACTGAGCTAGCAAGTGGTGTTCCTCACATCTTCTCCCACTTCATTACAAACCTGCCTGCCATCCACTCTGTTGTCATCTTTGTCTGTGTGAAGTACCTTCCTGTCTACACAGTCCCGGAAGATGAGAGATTTCTTGTAAAGCGGATTGGACCCAAGAATTTTCACATGTTCCGTTGTGTAGCTAGATACGGCTATAAAGACCTCCATAAGAAAGACGATGATTTTGAGAAGAAGCTCTTTGATAGCCTCTTCTTGTTTGTCCGGCTTGAGTCCATGATGGAAGGGTGTTCAGACTCTGATGAGTATAGTCTTTATGGTCAATTAACCCAGCAGTCAAGAGATGGCTTGTTAGATAACAACGGCAACTCTTGCTCTTCCAACATGGACCCTACTATGTCGTCCGTGGACTCAATTGTTCCGGTTAAATCTCCATTAAATGTAAACAATACTGTAAGTTCATCCGGTCAGGGAAGTGCACAGACCGAGATTGACGAGTTAGAATTTTTGAATTGCTGTAGAGATGCTGGGGTGGTTCACATACTGGGGAATACAGTGGTGAGAGCAAGGAGGGACTCAAAGTTCTACAGGAAGATAGCCATTGATTATATATATGCATTCCTTAGGAAAATATGCAGGGAGAACAGTGTCATTTTCAATGTACCTCATGAGTGTCTTTTGAACGTTGGGCAGGTTTTCTTTGTATAATGCCTTGGTGCAGATATATACAGTAAATAATATTCATTCTTAATCAGTGAAACTGTAAATCCCAGGGTTGATTTTGCTATGTGCACGGGTTAATCAATGCAGCACATTTATGTAAAAAACAACTAAATCAACCATGTGGTTTATGGGTCAATGTAATCACGTAATTGAATTTTATTGGAGAACCTACAGTACAACACCTAAGAAATGTATCAAATTTTGCTCATAACTAAAGGTCTAATCATTATTAGTTGCATAATCCTCATTCTTTGTGTAAAGATAAGTTTAGTATTGGCAAAAGTTTTATAACTCAATTAGCACTCTGAAATTTCTAATGAAGAACTTGACTAGCATTCTTTGATATTTCTAATGATTATGTCTAGAGTTAAATCCTTAATTATAAAAAAAGATAGGTTTAGTACCTAATATGAATTTCTATTGCTTTTAGGTAATTTTGTCTTGTTAAGGGTGCACGATTTAAAATTTTCAAGGTTATAATTAAACCTCTTTAATATTTGCAGCTTAATTTGAAACCATCCCAAACTAGGAAATTAAGTAATTTTCAAAAAATCTTTAATAAAGGTCAAGTAGTCCCTTGCGACAAAGAGAGCTATTTGGCACAATCATGATTTCTTAAATCCAATTTTTATTAATGGTATATTATATGTCAGGACCCCCAAAAAATAAAAATAAAGACAGCCGACATTAGAGATGGGCAGTTATTCTTATTAGTTTCATTCAAAACTATAAGATTATTTAGTTTTTTTATTTAACACTTCCTTGTCCTCACTGTAAGCTTTAAACCATATCCATTAGTAATATCAAAGTTGACACTGTTGTGAGCAATGTTACTCCTTGCTAAAGGTAGTGATGACAGGTGATTTTAGCATCAACAAATTACATTGAATATGGCTAGAACCGGCGCATCATACATATATTATCTGCCCAACATTCAATAGACTCTCCTGTGGAACATTGAATATCACACTATTTTCCCTGCATACCTTCCGAAGAAATGCATATATGTAATCGACGGCTATCCTCTTGTACAACCCTGAATCCCTCGTAGCTTTCACTACTGTGTTCCCTAGGATGTGCACAACCCCGACATCTCTACAGGCAGTCAAGAATTCTAACTCATCAGTCTCAATCTGGCAGCTTGCTTGGCTGTATGACCTGATGGTATTGTTTGCAAGCAATGAAGAATTAACGATCACAATTGAGTCCTCTGATGAAACCGTGTTACCTGCATTGGGGTGACATGTATTGCCATTATTGTTAAAGAGGATGTTGCCAGACTGATCAATTTCCTCACCGTCTAAACTAGACAATTCTGAGTCTGAAGACCCTTCCATCAAGGACTCAAACCGAACAAACAGGAGCAGGTTATCAAAGAGCTTTTTTTCAAACTGATGATCTTTCTTATGTAGGTCTTGATAGCCGTATCTTGCAACACAACGGAACATGTGAAAATTCTTGGGTCCAATCCGCTTTACTAGGAATCTCTCTTCTTCTGGGACCATGTGAACAGGAAGGTACTTCACACAGACAAACACAAGAACGGAGTGAATTGCGGGTAAGTTGGTGATGAAGTGGGAAAAGATGTTAGGTACTCCACTTGCTAGCTCAGTGTACACAAGTCCTATCCCGGGGACTCGAACAAGTCCTAAACTGGGGCCAAGCCCAAGAATCCATGCCATTGAAACCTTACTGTGCACCTCAAACTCATATCGTTTTGCTGTACCATAATGCCAAGCATACATGATGATGAAAAAGGCTGCTGCAATCACAAGAGGAACCCAACCACCTTGATTGACCTTCAGTAGTACAGCAGAAAAGTAAGTACACTCCACAACCAGTGACAAGCCAGTGAAGATCAGCACAATTGTCCAATGGCAGCGCCATACCAATATCATGATTAGAGTTATAAGCAATGTGGTTACCAGCATGACTATCACAACTGCTGTGCCTGTTGTGAAATAAATGTTACTGAAGCAATCTTTATTTAGACAAAAATAGATAACTTAAATTCAAGAATAGACAAAAATAGAACAAGAATTTCCAGGTAGAATAAGACTAAATTACTCGCATGAGATTTTCTATAATGGTGTGCAAGTAGATGATCAGATCTGAATAGAAAAAGAGTCTCAAAATGAGGTAATATTTTCAATTATTTTCTATAAGCTATTATTCAACAGAGCATAAACTTACCAGAAGCATTTCCAATTTGGGTTTGATTTTTGAATCCAGCTGTCACCGCAATGCAGAGAATCATAAGGATCCAATTAATATCAGGAATATATATCTGGTTGCGGAACTTCTTTGAGGTATGTATAACTTTCACTCTTGGGAAGCAGCCAAGTGCAAGGGCCTGCTTAACTAATGAAAAAGTCGCAGAAATGGTGGCCTGACTTGCAACAACGGCAGCTGCAGTTGCAACAAGAAACACTGGCCAATATATTTTATCTGCAGAATAATGAATAATCAGCATTCTGGGACAACCCCTAGCCACATGGATGGACTAGCTTGAAAATTCTAAGAACAAATTTTACGAATTGCCTAAAACTTACTGACTTAACATTATATTAACCCTATACCTGCAATCATTTCCAACTATTAATGGATGTTTCACAATGATTGTGAAGTTCCTACAACATTCTGTCTGACTCTAGAACAGCAAAATGAGCTGCCATGTTTTGAACAAGGAACACTTTCTCCAACTATCCTATTCTGGAAACATTAGCAACTGATTTAGTCATCCTGATGATTTTCAAATCAATAAATTATTGTAGAATGTTCTTTACTACTGAAACCCAAGTTCTCTCTTATAATCAACAACTGAAGCATTAAAAAAAGCTGCTTTTTAGAAACCATTCACAAGATATGTGGAAAGGCATCTGCAAAGCTTTCAGGAAGACTACTTCCCAATCATTTAATGAGCTTTGCAACATGAACATGAATACCAGCATTCATGTTAAAAATTACAGATGCAAAGATCGAAGAACAAACCTGGAATAGAATGATAAAATGCACCCCCCACACATTTTGGGTTCTTCAAAAGGTATGCTGCTTGTCCAGAATAGGCAAGAAGAAGGCAAGGAAATACAATTACTGTGAAAGCAATCTGTATGGATGCAACTGGAAAATGGGATAGGTCAGCGAAAAGTGCCTCTGTTCCTGTGGTAGTAAAAAACTAGTCAATAGAACACTAGTCACCAGTTTCTTATGCAATATCCATGAAACCTAAAAAAGAAAGGCAGATAGACCAACTACCATAATAAAAATTTACCTGTTATACTAAGCATAATACCTCCAAGAGATGTCCAACTATCTTTCCCTCCCCTTTTAAAATAACGATATATATACACTGGAGAAAAGGCTTTCAAGACACTACTATCATATCTCCAAATATTGAATATGCCAATACCTCCAATTAAGAAAAACCAAATGAGCACAACTGGGGCAAATAGCCAACCAACTCTATCAGTACCATAGTGTTGCATGCTAAATAAACCTACTAGTATAGCAACAGCTACAAGCACAACTACATCTGCATCACAAAAATAGCGAATGTTATACTTACAATTAAAAGTGAAAAAGTGAAGGAGTTGCAGATATAAGGGAGTATAGAAAAAGTTCACTGATTCAGGACTATAGAGATACCGTTACTTATCATGGAGTGGCCCACATTTATCCCGCCAACAGCGGATAGAACTGCAACAGAACTCATGGTTACGCAACTTTTAAGGAGACCATTGCAATTATAATAACGGTGAAATTTTCAAAATTTAGCACATCTAGAATATGTAGATGACATGGACAGAAGACGATACCAGCATTATTAGGATTAATAGATACTCAGCTACTGGAAATAACCCATAAAATGACTTGATACTTAGGTTTTGGTTCAAAGGTTTTTGAACTTAGCAATGTAAATATGGACTACATTAAGATTAATACATACTCAGCACTTATTTTATTTTGTATCTCAATTAGTGAATACCTTTTAATGCGTAGGATAAGTTTCATCCTGAGCTAGATATTATTAAAACCAAGCACCATTAGCCTGCAAAGGAAACTATCCTCTTAACCTAATTATGATCTTTTACAGTGGATCAAAAAAAAACCCCATTGATAGAGACCATCTTAATGGAAAAGATTAAGTTATTACGAAGTAGGCTTGCAATGTATATCAAGCTAACTAACAGGCTAGCACCAACACATTGGCTCATGTGAAGGCCCACCCATTTTTGGCTTCCAAAAGCAAAATAAGTATTTTTAATATGCTTCTAAATGGTGCCTAGACCATGAACTCTTCTAAAAAAATTTTGTCCCCTATCAAAATATTTACTAATTCAAATGATATCTGCACAAGTACTAACAATTAAATAAGTTGACTAACAACCAGCCTGACCTGACTCCAACAGTGGTAAATGTAACATTATCTTACTAGACTTTTAAATCCAATTCCTCCCATCCTGTGGACATGGATACAGTATTTTTGAACCATGTGGTTAACATTATCTTAACGACATCATTGACTGTTCTCATGATCTCATTCTGTGTTCGGTTCTAGCAAACACACATTTTGTATCAAAAGGAATCTGTTCATATGTTGATAGACTACTTAGAAAGATAAATACATAGATTTAATGGTTCAAAGGGCTCAAGTATGAAAGGTATATATACCTGATATAGCTGGAGTCAGAATGCCATCCCCAATCACCATGCAAGAGCCAATGAGTACAAGAACAAGAAGTGCAGTTTTCTTGAATGCATTTTCCTCCAACCATCTCTTGGTTCTAGCAGCAAATGATTTTTCAGGGAATATGGAACGGCTATATGTTGTTAGCTCCTCATCAGTCTGATCTTGGTTTGGAATAATCATTATGTTTGCATGTCGGCAGAGTAGCGAATAAAGAGCAAACGTTCCACCTGTGGCATATAAGCTTGAGGAACTTAGTGGTGACTCAATAGCATGCATGCTGCTAAAACCATTCAACATACAATAAAAGAGATACCATTTCTTATCTACTTGAGCTAAAACACAAATGCACGTATATTATTTAGTAAAAAACTAATCCAGTCTGTAAACATAGATTTTTTTTTCAATTGGCAGTCTGGCAGAGAGCAGCAGTATCAATATAGTACTCTTTATGTTTTTTTTTTTTTCCCCCTATATTTTTTTCTTGTTTGAATAAGTGATATAGTATTCCATATTAATGAAAAAATATATTTTTATTTAGATGTTCAATATTTCCAATATATTCATTTTCCCCTTTCTCTAACATTTTGTGAAATTCTTCCCAACCATAAACTCATTATTTACACTCCACGTCCTGAAGGAGGTATATCAAAGAATAGAGAATTTTGTTGCTTCAAAGTTGTTCATTAGAGACCAAGAGTCATACTCCATTACGCAATAGATGAAAGGATGTAGACGGCATGCATTTTAGTGAAGCAAAAGCAACATAATAACTTTCATTAAATTCCCTAATCAAATGACAGATGCAAGCCCGTGGTAATTCCGAACAAATAGTGCCCATTGCCCACCTAAGAGCATTCTGAAGATAGTTACGTTTATATATTTCATTAAGATGCATGCCACTTTGAAAAATCTATAGTAGGGCAAAGGGAGTATTTTTTTGTATTCCTCCACAGAAGGTAGAACCTAAAGCATCTTGGTTTCATTAGTATGGTATATGGACAAAGGGTGAGGTTGCAGGTTCAAAATCCATTGAGTTCATGCATAAGTTACCAATAAAAAAAAGTTCATAATAGCATCCTTAAATCCAATTGTTTGTATCAATGGATTTAGACAAATTAGTAAAATTTATTGTGTCAAGCAGTTCAAAATAATACCAAATAACACCTTTTAAGGTTCATACATGCATGGAATTAAAAAATTGTAAAAAGTAAGTTTATAGATAAAGATAAATTTACCTTGACCATTGTCATTCGCCCTACAAACAATAAAAACGTACTTGAGGAGTGGAACAAGACTGAGGGAGTATATTATCAATGATAAAGCTCCGATTATATCCTCCGGGTCTTCAATTTTATCAGGAAATGTGTTATAGAAAACATACAAGGGAGATGTGCCCAAATCTCCATAAACTACTCCAAGGCTTTGGAATGCAAGTTGCAGAATCATTAATGCTGAAAATTTCTAAAGAAAAAAAAAATGGCAAAGAGAGTGATTCTGTTGTACAAAAGAACTACAGTATGTGACTATATTCAGATTCTCCTTATTTTACTCAGGCCGGGCAATCAATTCAATTATAGAGCATACAAGAGTTTTCATCACATTGATGCATGTTTTATTTAATAAAATTCCTTTCCACAATTTGATTTCCTTTATCCTTTCCACCTTAAGTTTTTATCTCAGTTTGTCCCAGTAAAGTAGAATCTCAAAATATGTAATGCATCATACCTTTTCTTTGTACATATTTCTAAGCCTCTTAGCCTCCTCCTCCATGGGCTGATCAAGCTTCTGGTCCAAAATCCACACTTGACCTCTATTATCAGTGTCTTCGTCATTCTGCATGATCGAAGCCATTTGCCTCTCAGTTCAAAAGATTTTTCCCTCTTCCACCAGATAACCTCTCTGAATACACTTCCTCAATTCTTACTCATCTTTATAAAAAAAAAATTTCTGCATTGAAGGCCACAAATTCACGCATCAATTGATCACAAAATCTAATTATATATGCTTAATTGTAAAACAAAATATGTTAGATAACTACCTTTTCAATTTTAATCTGTACTTTATAAATGAATTGGAAACAGAAATAGAACTCTTATGCACTCGTCATATCTTATTCAACATTGTATAAGCCTAGCAGGTTTGATGAGTACAGATCATTCACTAAGAAAAATTATAATACATAAACCCATTTTCAAAAATCCTAATTGATTCTAAATTCTTGCAAATCCATATAATATACTGATATTTATAATTGCTACATTATAACTAATTTCTTCAACTCTAAATGATTCTGCACATAATTTCTGTACTTAGACTCTAAAATGCAATGGAAACAAAAAACACTGAAATAAAAGAATGTCTGGGGATTCCCACTATTTGAACACAACACATTCTAGACAAACAAGGCTCTGATAACATGTTGGAAAACATTGCTGCCAAAAGCTTAAGCTGCTGGGATACATATGCATATCAGGCACACATTAACTGATTCCATTATGAGTTTACAAGCCCAGCCCTTGTGAAAAACAGATAAAAACTGATGCTGAAAGCAGTGATTTATAAAAATTGATGATTATGAAATATTAAAACGAATATCAACGCTTACATTGTGAAAGTTTTTAATTTCCATCAGAATACTTGGAAAATATACAGGCAGATTCTATTAAACACAAGAAGTTATGCACCAATGCAGACAGTTTTTCAGATTCACATAAACTGATGGAATTTTCAACTCTTAAGAGTTGTGTTTTCCAAAACTCAAAATGGAATATAGATTCTGATAGGCATTATCTCCTAATGGTTGAGAGGTGGGATCTACAATAGCCTATAGTCCTTAGAAATGAGACAGATAAAATAGACAGGTTATAAAACCCAACTAAACAATGATGAAAGTGAACAGATCATCATGGTATAAAGATAAACTCGGATTAATGACGGCAGAAACAGCCAAACTAACCACAGCATATTGATGTGGTAAGCTGCAGATAATAATGACAAAGAAAAAGAAGACAAATGAGTCAGCACAAGAACCATGCATAACCAAAATCCGAATCTTGATACTATTCTCAACCAAATTTAACAATAAGAACAATCTTCACTTAAAATCCATACTTACATTGAACTCAAATATGAAGCTCACAAGAAAAGATGTTTGATGGACTAAAACTACAAATCAGAGTACCAAACTTAGTTCCCAGTCCAAAAGTCTATAAATTTGATGCTCATTTCAAATCCATTCCCACAATGAGCTGATTCATTAAACTCACCAACACCAAGAGAAGTGGAAGTAAGTTTAAAATGAAACCAAAATTAAAGCTTGGAACTTTTAACTCATTTCAATGCAAAACAAGCTGATATACTGATGATGAACAAATACCCAGAAAAAGAAAAAGAAAGAAAGAACAAACCCAATTGCATAGCAAACAGTTCCATTGCACCATTATATATTTGAAAGCATCATATTATATAATTGCTTGTCAGTATTCCCAGATGGGTTTAGTCCCAAATGATCAGAAATGAAAGAAAAAGACCCAGAAACCGATTTGAAGAGAACCACACGCATTTAACTGAAAGCCAAAAGGAAAAGAGAGAGTTTGATAGGCATTTACTTGTGTATTTTTTTTTTTTTTTTGGGTGAAAATTTCGAAAGTGGGTTTAGTTTTTGCTTGTGACCTTTCAGTCTTGGCCTTGTAGTATCATACGACTAGTGGACAGAACAGAGGAGACAGGAGACAGAAAAAAAGAGCTTAATGTGGTTTAAGAGTCGAAAGACTTGAGTCATGGTCTTTGTACGGAAATAATATTATTGTAATGATTTTTTTGTTAGTTTTTGTTTTGTTTTTATTTTTTCCTGAAATGAGGGCCAGATTCCAGAATGTGAACGTGCTTGATAACTAGTCCAAGTTATCACAGCCGTTTGATTTTTCAAATGAGATTATCTCTGTCTTTCTGTCTCTCTGTCTCTCTCATTAGTAAGCAAGAGTGGCAGGTTAATTTATAAAACATGACTTAGTTACAGTACTACTGTTACTTAGATTTTCCTTTTAAAATTTTGTCATATGAATTTTTCTCATGAGAAGAAAGTATATTTTTTAGTTAAATAGTTATATAACTAAATCTTAAGAAGATAACCTAAAAATAAGCACCTAAGGTACTTTATCTAAGTTTTGTCCTAATTTATATATGATAAGAGGTGAATGCATGTAACAAAAAAAAAAAATCACCTATAAACTTATCCACCTTAGATAGGAATTTACTAGACTTGCTCCCTATCTTTAGGAAGGAAAATTATAAAATATTTCAAAAGTATCATAAATGCTTACTTATTTAATTAGCAGAACTCATTATTATATGACAGAGAAAATATACTTTTTATGGTAGGTCTGAAATATTCCATAATTACTCATTAAAGAACATTGTTGATTTCCCAAATTAGTATTCTTATAAAAATTGTGGATTCTAGTTAACTCAACTGGTAAAATCTCTGATAATTGTATAAGAGATCTGGGGTTCAATCTCCGCCTACACCAAAAACTAATTATTGTCTTGGTCTAATTATAAAAAACTATCATCAAGAGAGCACGTCATAAGTTGAATATTTCAACCAAAAAAAAAAAAAAAGTACTCCTAGAATAACATAGAGTTCTTAAAATCACAACCATCGAATAAGTTATATGGCTGAAAGCTTCGTTGTTTAAGGTTCTAAAGCTTATGACCTTACCATAGCAAATCCCCATTTTAAATTATGAAGTTATTATAGCAAACCATAAAGGTACTACAATAAAGGTAACTTCGTTGTGTTATATATTTAAGGTAACTTTGTTGTAGTTGCACCCATTGGGAATGTATTTATAATTTTTCACTCACTTACCTAAAATCCAATAAATTAAATTTTCCTATAAAAATTAATAAATTTTCAATATGATAGAATTTCAACCTATGGTGTATGCTTGAAATTCAACATTTAATTGTTCCTCCTAAGTTTTTATTTTTTATATTATTATTATTTTTATATCAAGAGTCTTGTAACTCATCTAATGTCTTATAGGATTTACAATTGAGACATCTATAGTTTAAATCCACTTACTTCATTGTAACTATCGAATCATAAAAAATTAAAAATAAATAAAATCTTTTTATTTATTATAAAGTTTATATTGTTCTCTCTTTTTCTTTCTTTGATTGGAGATCTTTGAGTAGAGGTGTCCGTGGGTTAAGTTGGGTAATGTTACATCTTTGGTAATTTTTTCAAACTAGTTTAGCTTCCTTGAATTTAGAAATCACCAATCCAATCCAAAGGTCCCAAACAGTTACAGCTCTAAAAACCAACCCAACTCAGTCAAGTTGAATTATCAAGTTGGGGTCTCTTTTTATTCCTAATAAAAATATTGGACTTTCATTTAGCTATTTATGACAATTTTTCAATAAACTAACGCAATTTACATAATTAGGAGTGATATTCTAATTTTATCAAAATAGTCTTAAAATATCATAACAAATCAAATTAACAAATTTAAACTAAGTCTCAAAAATTCAAAAAATACATATATTTTTTCAAAATATTAATAATATGGGTTGGTTCAAGTTACTTAAGTCGAAAATTCAACCCAAACCTAACCCAACTCAAGCTTTAAAAAAAATAAAAAATTACAACCCAATCCAACTCATTAACCCATGAAAAAACAATCTAAGATGTTTTTTTTTTTTTTTTTTTTTTTTGAGAAACAACAATCTAAGATGTCAAGTTTTTTTAAGGGTAGTTTTGGAAACTTATACATTTTTAAAAGATAGACAAGACAATAAATGATGTTTCCTTAAAAAATTTGACTTTTCAAACATGACCAAAAAAATGGGACGGAGGGAGTACTAATCACAATTATTATCACATCAATTTACAAAATGTTACATTATAAAATTTGTAATATCTTTAGCACTTTGTAGAATATTCAGTTTAGTATATATAAAACGGTATTTCGAAATGTTACAATGATGTTAATCAATACTGAAATACATCATTTTCTTCACCAAACCAAAATCATTTCTGGTACAAAATTGACTCCTTGCGATATACAACATGTGTCTGACAAAATACTTTACTTATGCATTAGTTTAAGTTAACTTCGTGGTTTGTTCCTCTTGATTTTTTTTTTTCCCCATATGCATTCAGGCATACTGGGCCATTAAAATAATTGGCATTTTTAGTAAATTAGAAGTTTCATCATAAAAACCCAAATTGCAACATTAGAATAGTATTCTTCTTTTCTCGAAAGAGTAATAGTAGTCTTCTTACAATGGACTTTTTATTTATGAATTATATGTTTTGTATTAATATGCGTTTGCAAAGACAAATCAAACAATGGAGAAAATTATAAATTTTGTAACATTTAAATATTAAGGGATACAACCATTATTAAGCGAGAGATAGAAGGAAAAATTCTTTGAAAAATATTAGTACTATTTTTTAAAATCTTTTAAGTAGTTTTTCCGTGTTTTGTACGGGTTAGTGACTAGTACCATATATTTTTAAGTTTTACTATTGGTAATTTTGTTGGTAGACTAATTTTTTTAGGTTTGTATATTTTATTTTAAATTTGGTCTTTAAAATGAGGAAAATGCTAGAGTTACAAACTTTTTTACAAATTACTAATGTGATAAGTGGTTATTGGTAAGTAAAAAAAAAAAGTAAGTGGTAAGTCCAAATACGAACCAATAAAAATTTGCTACCTACAGTTGTAAAAATGTTGTAGAAAAATCATATACTATATAATAAAAGCGCCTCACCACGTACTAAGTGGATCGTGGTTTCAAGAGAGGCCAAGCCGATTGAACATTGTTTGTTAAAAGAGATGACAAATCTCTCCTTGTCGCTCAAGTGTATGTGGATGATATTGTTTTTGGATCTACAATTGATCAACTAGCTCATGAATTTTCGGAAGAAATGAAAAGGGAATTTGAGATGAGCATGGTGGGGGAGTTGAACTACTTCTTAAGGCTTCAAGTGAAACAATGAAAAGATGGAATATTCATCTCTCAAGAGAAATATGCTAAAAATCTTGTCAAAAGATTTGGTCTAGACTCTAAGAAACACACTTCCACTCCCATGATTTCATCAACTGAGCATAGATGTAGTCGGTGTCGACGTAGACCCAGCACTTTATCAAAGCATGATTGGTAGTCTTCTTATGTCATTGCAAGTAGGCCAGACATTGCTTTTAGTGTCGAGGTATGTGCGCGATTCCAAGCAGCTCCAAAAGAGTCCCACTTTATGGCAGTTAAGTGAATTATTCACTATATCAATGGCACATCTGACTATGGGATTTGGTATTCAAAAGATTCGAATGAGTGCTTGGCTGGATATTCAGATGCTGACTGGGATGGGTGCATTGATGATAGGAAAAGTACTTCCGGTGGTTGCTTCTATCTTGGAAATAACTTGGTTTCATGGATGAGCGAAAAATAGAATTCAGTATCTCTTTCAATGGCTGAAGCTGAATATATAGCAGTGGGAAGTTGTTGTGCACAACTACTATGGATGAGAAAGCTACTACATGACTATGAAATTTCTCAAGACACTATATGTGTGTTCTGTGATAACACTAGCGCCATAAATCTGTCAAAGAATCGAGTTCAACACTCGAAATCCAAGCATATCGATATCCGGTATCACTTCATTTGATACACTTTCCTTAGGCCAAATGCTTATAAGGCAAGGGTGGGAGGTGTCTCTTCCTGATGTGGAATTGAGCAAAATTCGTGTGGGTGGGATTAAGGGTTGACCCTGCCCATCTCAAGCAGACAATACCTGATTGGGGAAAGATTCGTTTCTCTCACAAAAGTCACCTTTTGGCATTTAAGGGGAAACCTTTACCTTCCCCTTCTGCTTTTATAGTGTTAAGCTTAAGCGAAGGAGTGTATAGTGCATGCGTGCACAGTTTCACACACACTATGGTACACCATTCCTTAGGCCAAGTGATTATAAGGCAAGGGTGGGAGACGTCTCTCCCCGATGTGGGATTGAGCAAATACGTGCGGGTGGGAGCAAGGGTTGACCATGCCCATCCCAAAGTGGACAATACCTAATTAGGGAAAGATTTGTTCCTCCCACAGTAGGTATTTATTATGAATTATTTGATATATATATATATATATATAAACTCTACATTGAAGAAGTTGATATGAACAAAAAGTCTAATGCTAGTCTAATTTGTGGAAGTATGAATTATAGGAAAAAAAGATAAGAACAAAATATTATATCTATTTTTTTTTTAAATCTAAAAAATATGAACTAATAATGCTAAAATTTTTAAGTTGATTTTAACGTATATATAATGTTAAGTTGATTTTAACGTATATATATATATATATGATATAATTTTTTTTTTTTTTTTTAGATTACCATATAATTTATGTTTATATATATATATATATAATCTAAAAAAATACTATACTAATAACGTTTCCATTTTTGGACATGCAGTAATATAAATTATGTAAAAAAAAAGATTAAATGAAGAATCATATGTAACTTAAACAAAAGATAACAACAACTAAGTTTTTGTATTTATCTAAAAAAATTGATAGACATGTATGAAAAATCAATAAGAACAATTATAATTTTGTGTCTATCCATGAGGTGTTTTAAAAAAATAAAATTAAAGGTTGATATTAGTAGTTGTATATGTGTACTATGATTGTTTTAAAAAAAAAAAAATTAACGTTGATATGAACAATTATCGTGAAACCAAAATTCTAATCCCCTAGAATGTTAGAACTCATAAATCATGAATGAAGTAGATCTCCTATTGCTAATTAAATAAATCACTTAGAAATTATAGATAAATTAATGATAAATGGATTGTATTCAAATTGAAATTTTTATCAACTTAGAAATTATAGGAGAAGAAGATAAGAACAAAATTATATATATATTATATATATATAAAATCTAATAAAAATTCTGCAATTTGGTGAAGCCATGTGGCGCAATCACGGTTTTTAAGCTCAGCNATTAATTAAACAAAATTATTTAATACTAATCAAATTAAGGTTAATTTAATACATTAAATACATAAATAATACCAACTAGATTAATGTTAATTTCATATAGAGAATTGAATATCATAGTTGAACCTATAAATATTAATAAAAAGAAATAAAAATATATTGCGATTGAAAAAGATACTTTATTTTGGATATAAGACAATGCATAGTTAAATAAAATTGTAATCTAATTTTTTATTTTATATTTTGATTTTAAGAGAGAGAGATAGATATTATTTGGTGTATGACTCTGTAGGATATTATTTTACAAAAATCAAAGTCTCAAACTATTATGAGAGATTAATCTATAATTGATGATTTAACACATTTGCAACATCTTTTTGAAATATTTTAGGGTTTTAATTGAGTTAAGGTCCTATTGGTCTCGTACTTTGAGAGTCTTAATAAAAATAAAAAAAGAAAAATGCGCTAATTAAAAGCACTATAAAATGTTCAAAATATAATGTGATATTGTCTTTCATTGATGAACTTCATCAATTTAACTAATGAATGTTTATATCACTTTTTTTGTGATTAATAACATGGCAATTTGTAAGTCAATAGTAATATTTGTAGTATCCTTAACATCACTAATAAAAAAAATGTACAACCTTTAGAAAATATGTATATAATTTTATAAAAATTTGGGCCTTTAACAATGGAAAGTGGGGCTTTTTTTCCTAAGGAAAATTTTGTTTTTTGGTGGGGCCTTAGGCCTAGGCCCAACTTGCCTATGCCTTGAGCCGGCACTGATTGTACTCAATATATAACTCAAGAGGTTCTTCTAAAAATAAAAATAAATAAATAAATTAAAAAAAGGTAAAAATTCAAGGAGGTTCCATATTTATACGGAAGCTACGTGGGGGGGGGGTTGTTTGTATACTTTTCCATTAAAATATTAATATTTATGAATAATTAAGATTAATCAATAGATTGAAAGGTGAAAAACAACCATATTGATAAGGGTGTTTTAGACAATTTCGATATTCCTGTACACGTCATGTAAAGGAGCTTATGGTGCCCATGGGCCTGTCAGTTGCACAAACACAAAAGGAAGACTTAGGGCGACAATAGCAACAACAACCTTGTTATAACAACCCAACAGGTGCCATTGTAAGCCGACGAGGGATCCTTGGACGAGGAGAAGAGGTTGACGGGGTGAAGAGGTCGACAAGTCTAGCGTGGCTTGGCTTGGCTCCCACGAATATCTATACATGGAAACATCTTGCGCAACAAGTAAGACACCACTCACCCATATTGCTCTCATGTGGAAAGATATCTTGAAATCTCGAAAACCCTTAGTGTCAAACCCTCCCAGTAAGGAAAGATCCCTACTTTGAAGGGATTTTGATTCACCACTATATAAGCACCAGACCCCCACTTTTTTCAAGTATGCAAAAAATCCCTAGCTTTTTCACTAAAGAGTTCATAGAGATTTCTCATTCGCTAACTTGACCTTTGGAGGGTTTTCGGTCGGTACTATACCGGTGTCTTCTGTTTAGTCCTTTGTTCTTATTTACAGGTACCCATTAGAGTGACTGGGAGCCTATAACTCACTGACGATTTTCACACATCATATATATATATATTTATCTTACTTGAATTTTTTTTATAGTGAGAAGCTATATAATGAGAGAGAGAGTTTTTTTTTTTTTTTTTGAGGAAAATAGAGAGATTTTTTTTTGAGAAAGTAGAAAAGAGGGTAATTGATAACCCGTTTGGTACTGTTGTTTAAACAATAATTTTTGTTGTTTAAACATTACAACACGTATTTTCACAATATTTTTTTATTTACACATATTTTTACAATACTTAAACAATATTACTAAAAATCTCTTACTAAACCACGCTAATTTAGTTTTAATTTTTAATCTTATTTAAAAAAAATCTAGTTGGTATTATTTATGTATTTAATGTATTAAATTAACCTTAATTTGATTAGTATTAAATAATTTTGTTTAATTAATATTTACATATTAAAGGCCCCGCATAAATTTTTCGCCTTAGGCCCCAAATTATGTTGGGCCGCCCCTGAGTACAATACTTAACTTTTGTATTATAATTTTATAGGTAAACCGAGAGACATCTGTGAAAATAAATTATAAACTACTCATGTGATTAATGTGTCCATTTTTTTTAGATAACATATATATATATATATATTTTTTTTTATGAGAAGACTGCAATAACTTTTATTAATCACGATAAGCTACGAATACATCTTGGTTAAGAGCTTGTTCTATAAAACAAGAGAACTCTTCAACCCATATAGAGAAGTTATTAATGCCTAAATATGTTTTGCTAACAAGTGAGTTCTTTGTCTTCGAACTCGAGAAAATTCCACCCAACGAAATTCATGAGAAGCAGCCGCGGAGCTATACACCAGAGCAGCAACCGAAGCGGTGGGGGCGCTGAATCATTCAAGGCACATATCAACACCTGTAGGTCGAGCGTGAAGTCCTGGATAGCCATGTCTTTAGCAAAACTGAAGCCCCACCTCCACCGCATTCGCTTCTGCCTCTATGGCCCCAAGAGGAGCCACAATCTTCTTACTACAGGTACAGGCCCCAATAACTCTGCTTTCTGCATCTCTGATTAAGAGCCCCACACCCACAGTTTTTTTGCGCCACAGCAACTGCCCCCATCCACGTTTATTTTATAACGATTAGGTGTTGGTGGAACCCAGCTCACCACTCCACTTGACTTCTGCGTAATATGGGTTTCAGTTCAGCCCATGCGTGGTACTCGATTCCCTAAATAGTCCAGCGCCCACTGAATCAGAGCCCGACATGGTTTCTTATTGGCTCCACCACTTCTGCAATCGTTCCTATTCGTCCAGATTGCCCATGCATGCCACCATTGCCACCTTCTCAACCCCATGCTGTTCTCGTCGATCCAACATTACCATATGCCACATCAAATCCAGGAAGGACTTAATAAACAAGCTTGATAGACTCTTATCTTACCATTATTTATGTCTTAATATATTATTCAGTTCATCCCACAAAAGAAATAATATTTGTTATGTGATTATTTTATTTCATTTTTCCTTCGGAACGAAGTAAGTTAATTGATAAAGTAAAATGAACTTATTGAAGGGGTTCGTCTTTATTAGTTAAAGATTAAATGTACAGAATAATTGATGAAAATGAAACCGACTTAAATATATTGGCACATTGTTTCTTTCCTCGTTGAACCTGAAGGGCCTGTTTCCTTTGGATATCTCCAAGCTGTAACGATTCTAAACATTTAACCCACTTGAAAGGGACTAAATTTTACCTCTAATCTTATCTCACTTCTTATTAAATTTGTCATCTAAGAAAAAACTATTAAAAAAAAAAAAAAAAACAACCAACTTGCTTTTCTAGTGAAAGGAGCAAATTGTTTAATTATTAATTAGGATAAGCAAATTGCCCCTTGGCTAGGTAGAAAGATAATATAGAATTTTTTATTCTACCGACTATTGTTTATCCTAGTATGGGTTTGGATAGCTCGGTTAGTCACGGCGCGTTTTCACCTCTGTGCGTTTTTTTTTTTTTTTTTGCCGCACTTGTTGACTTTGGGAGACAAAATTTACTGTGTATACTGTGCATGCACTGTTCATGCACTATTTACATAATATTTAATATTAAAAGTGGGTCCCACAATACTATTCACACATTTAAAAATTATTTTGCTACAGTGTTTTCAACAACAATCAATTTTTATAAACTTTCAACAACAATAAATGCTATCTAAATGGACCCCTAAGCAACTTGCTTTTTAGCTGTATTGATCTCTTTGTTCACACCTACCGACCTGCGCTTGTCAAGTCAATTTTGCTTTATCAAAATAACTGGACACATCACAATTCACATAGCCATACACAACTGACAACTTTGCTTTCCAAGGAAATGAAACGGCAGCTGATGGACATGGTTGTTTGTCGTTTAAGACTGTCTAATCTTAAAATCTGATTGATAAAAATGGAAATGTATGATAGAATAATACACCCAATAATACCATTTGAAAAAAATAAAAAGAAAATTCCATAGACGTATATGTGTTTTATATAAGTTGATGAAGAGAGTTGTCAAATAATTGGTCTACGATTTTGTAGTACGTAAAGAACATATCCAAAGCTTTTTTTTTTTTTTTTTTTTTGGAGAAACAGAACATATCCAAAGCATTGATCAATAATGAATTTTTTTTTTTTTTTTTTTTTTTGGAGAAACAGAACATATCCAAAGCATTGATCAATAATGAAACGATATCTTCAAACTGTTAACTACTGTGTTATGAAGACCAAAGTACAATACAAATTGGAAGAAGATATATAAAGTATTATAAGCATACAGTAGCAGACATTTTTCATCCAAAAACAATACCGGACCTATTTGCATGTGGGATATGAGTTATGACATCAACTTTGCATGTACTCTCTTCTCCAAAAATAAAACCTTTGCATGTTCTTTCTCTAAAGCATTTCTAATTGGGCTTTAGCTATAGCCTTTAACCAAGAACTAACAAGCAAGGCCCAATGTTTATAAAAAAAAAAAAAAAACAAGCAAGGCCCAAGCATTGGCCTAACCATTAAGAAGATAGTTACATTTACACCCAGCTAGCCCTGCTATTAAAATGTTGTTAGTTTGTCTTAATACACACCTAGCTAATATGAGAGTTAGTACACTCTCACATAATACACACACTTATCTAATCCAATTTGTAAAGGATGATGGTGCTGCCTCAAGTGAAACTGCCAACAGAGCTTTAGTTCATAGACAAGCACAGCTGCATACATTGCATAAACGGCTTGTAGTTTAGCCATGATATTGTAAACTTGTATGTAGTTTAGTATGAAAACTTTGAGTATAGGTTAGTTACACTATTGTCCACGTGTATGTATTCTGTTAGTCTTTACACGATATTGTTAGAATAGTTTGGCTCTAAAATCCGTTATGATGGCTATATATGTGGTATCTCATGTAATCTATTGAATATAGAAGATTCAGTTTTCATTACTTCTTCTTCTAGATCATTCTCTCTAAGAATCATAGATCTCTTTCATGGTATCAGAACCAAGAATGGTGTCCTCTACAAGTTCTTCATCCTCAACAACAACAGGATTGACCACGAGTTCTTCAATCACTCATGGTGTCAATCCTTCACTGCTACTCTTGTCAAATATGGCAAGTATGGCAACTGTGAAACTTGATTACAACAATTATATGGTGTGGAGACATCAGATCGAAGTGATCTTGATAGCATATTCAATGATCAACTTCATCAATGTTGATGATCATGCTCCAGATCTATTTCTCAAGGATAGCTCAAGGAATTTTACAACTGAGGCTAATCCAAAGTATTTCCAATGGAAGAGTCGTGAGCAAGCCTTGTTTACCTTTCTTAATTCAACTCTCTCTCCATCAATCTTGGCTCTTACTGTGGGTCAGAAGTCTGGACGAGGAGTCTGGAAGGTGCTTGAGAAAAGGTTTGCATCAGTGTCACGATCTCATGTGCTCAGTTTAAGGGATGAGCTATTGGGTATCAAGAAGGGTTCAGAATCAATGGATTCTTTCTTTCAAAGAATCAAAGAGGTTAGGGATAAACTTGGGGCTGTAGCAGTCTGTGTTGATGAGGAAGAGCAAATCCATTTAGCTCTTGAAGCCCTGCCTCCAGAGTATGATGCATTCTATTCTGCGATCAGAACTAGGAATGACATTCTTACTCTTGAAGAGTTGAATACACTCTTGAATGCTGAAGAAAGGTCAATCAAGAAGAGGTCCACTCATTCTGATCTTAGAGATTCTGCATCATTTGCTATGGCAGCCAATCAATTCAATCAAGGCTTTACAAAAGGAAGAGGCAAGAATGGAAATAATAGAGGTCGTGGCAATGGCAGAGGTGGTAATCAGTTCTCTAGTGGTGGTCAGTTCCATAATAATCAGTTCTCTAATAGTGGTCAGTTTTATAATACCAATAATCCAGTGTTGGATCCTCAATTCTTTTCACAGAATAAGTCTTCTTCTTCTTAAGGACAGAAGGTTGCTTGTCAGATTTGTGGCAAGAATGGCCATTCTGCTTTGGATTGTTATCATCGTATGAACTTTGCTTATTAAGGTAGGCATGCTCTAGCTAAGCTTGCTTCCATGGCTGCAAGATCAATGGCTGCAACTTCAGGTGCTAATTAGAATTAGAATTGGTTGACAAATACTAGTGTCTCTAATCACATCACACTAGATTTGTCTCAGCTTTCTCTTGCTCAACAACCTGCAATTGGTGAGTTTGTAACAGTTGGCAATGGACACATATTGGCAATGGTAAGCTCATTACTTCATCTTATAATTTTTGTTTGAACAATATTCTTAAAGTTCCTCAAATTGCTTCAAACTTGATATCTGTTCACAAATTATGCCTTCAGAATAATGCCTTTTGTTATGTTGATGTATATTAGTTCTTAATTTAGGATTTACCTACAGGGAAGGTTCTTTACAGAGGGCTGAGTAAGGATGGAGTTTATCCTATACCCTCTTCTACTCTGCCTTCCTCCTCTTCTTCTCATCTCAACTCCAATGGCTTTGCTGCAATGTCTCCACAGAATTTACTTTGGCACAATAGGCTTGGTCATCCTTGTGCTAAGGTCTTACATTCAACTATGTCTTCTTATCCTTTAGTCAAGTTGTCCTATGTTAGTGGCATTTGTTCTAAATGTACTTCTTGTATAAGTGCTAAAATGCACAAGACACCTTTTCCTAATCATGTATCAAATACTGAATATCCATTTCAATTAGTGCATTTTGATGTATAGGGCCCTGCTCCTATGACTTCTATTCTTGATCATAGCTTTTATGTGATCTTTGTTGATGACTTTACTCGTTTTACTTGCCTATTTTTGTTGAAAAGGAAGTCTTCTGTGTTTCAGGTTTTCTTACATTTCAATTCATTGATTGAGACTCAATTTAATGCTAAAATCAAAACACTGAGGTCAGATGGTGGTGTTGAGTTTGTTAATGCCAATTTTAAGTCTCTTTGCTTAGAACATGGTATTCTCCATCAATTTTCCTGTCCTTATTCCCCTCAACAGAATGGTGTTACTGAGAGGAAGCACAGGCAGATTGTGGAGAGTGCTTTATCCATGCTTCACCACTCTAACCTCTCCTCTTCTTATTGGTCTTATGCCTTTAGTGCTGATGTTTACCTTCTTAATAGACTTCCATCTTCTGTTTTACATTTTGTCTCACCTTGGGAGAAATTGTATGGTCACAAACCTCCACTTCATGCTTTGAGAACCTTTGGTTGTGCTTGTTATCCTTTGTTGATACCTTATGCTTCTCATAAATTTGATCCTAAGTCTAAGCAATGCATATTTATTGGTTACCCTCCTTAGTACAAATGTTATATTTGCTTAAATGTTCTTACTGGCAGAATTTACATTTCATGTCATTGTGATTTTTATGAGTGTTTTTCCTACTTTCCCTGTTTCTAGTGATGGGTCATCCTCTCTTCCTGCTTCTTCATCTTCCTATGATGTGTGGTTTTCCTCTTTACTTCCAATTTCTTCTTTGAGTTTTCCTCAGTCAAGTTCTATTCCTTCTACTAATTCTGCTTTATCTGATTCTAATAATTGTTCTAAGAGACCTTCTTCTATTCCATTTGAGAATCATTGTTCTGATTCTGCCTTATCTGTCTTCCCTGTTTCTTCCTCTGTTGTTTCTATTGAGTTTGTTTTACCTGTTTCTACTAATGCTCCTAGTCTCTCTGCTTCTATTCCTACTCCTGTTCCTGTGAATACAGATGCACATACTATGCTTACGATGTCCAAGAATGGTATTTTCAAGCCTAAAGTGTATGATGTTCAGACTGATTATAGTTGCACTGAGCCCCCTTCCTATTCTATTGCATCTAGGTATCCTCATGGGGTTAAAGCTATGGATTCTGAGTTTACTAGTTTGCAACAGCAGCATACCTGGTCTTTAGTTCCTTTGCCACCTGATAAGAATGTTGTGGGCTATAAGTGGGTGTACAAGGTTAAGAGGAATAGTATTGCTAGGTTCAAAACTAGACTTGTTGCCAAGGGCTACTTGCAGCAATATAGTCTAGATTATGCTGAGACTTTTAGTCCAGTGGTCAAGCCTACAAATGTGAGGATTATTCTTACTTTGGCTGTTCAGTTTGGTTGGTCCCTAAGGCAATTAGATGTTTCTAATACCTTTCTTCATGGAGTGTTGCAAGAGGAGGTTTACATGAGTCAGCCACCTGGGTATAAGGATATATCTAAGCCTCATCATGTCTATCTCTTGCACAAAGCCATTTATGGTCTGAAACAGGCCCCTAGGGCTTGGTTTGATAGCTTTACCACTCAGCTCTTCCATCTGGGATTTCATGCTTCTTGTGCAGACAGCAATTTGTTTATTCATATTCATTCATAGCATGTTGTTTATTTACTTTTGTATGTGGATGACATTATCATTACTGGCAGTAATAATGCTCTTATTACTAAGATAATTACTCAGCTTGGAGTCTCCTTTGCTCTCAAGGATTTGGGTCCTTTGCACTATTTCTTGGGTCTGCAAATTGAGTATTCTGGTGATGGAAGTTTTGTGCATCAGTCCAAGTATGCCAAGGATTTATTGTCTAAGTTTCATATGATGGATAGTAAGCCTTGTTCTAATCTATGTGCTTCTGCTCATTCTCATGATCTTGCTGTCAGTCCTCTTCTCTTTGATCCAACTGCCTATAGAAGTCTTGTTGGTGCTTTACAGTATTTGACCTTCACTAGGCCAGATTTGTCTTATGCTGTCCAATAGGCATGTCAGTTCATGAGTAAGCCTTCTCAGCTTCATGTTGTTGCTGCTAAGAGGATCTTAAGATACTTAAGGGGTACACTACACAAAGGGATCTATTTTAGGCCTGGTTCTCTCACCCTTTCAGCTTATTGTGATGCTAATTGAGCTGGGGATCCTATTGATAAGAGGTCCATCACTAGCATGATTGGTTTCTTAGGGAATTCTCCTATCACTTGGTCTACTAAGAAGCAGCCAGTTGTGTCTAGATCTTCCACTGAGGCTGAATTGTATTGGTTGAGAATGCTTCTCAAGGACTTAGGGGTTTATTTGTATCACCATCCTATTTTATGGTGTGATAATGTTTCAGCTCTTGCTTTGGCCTCTAATCCTATTTTTCATGCCAGAACTAAGCATATTGAAGTGGATTACCACTTTGTCCGAGAGAAGGTGGTGTTGAATAGAGATATGGGTTCTTGGGCTTGGCCCCAGTTTAGGACTCGTTCGTGTTCCTGGAATTGGACTCGTTTACACTGAGCTAGCAAGTGGTGTTCCTCATATCTTCTCCCACTTCATTACAAACCTGCCTGCCATCCACTCTGTTGTCATCTTGTCTGTGTGAAGTACCTTCCTGTCTACACAGTCCCGGAAGATGAGAGATTTCTTGTAAAGCGGATTGGACCAAAGAATTTTCACATGTTCCGTTGTGTAGCAAGATACGGCTATAAAGACCTCCATAAGAAAGACGATGATTTTGAGAAGAAGCTCTTTGATAGCCTCTTCTTGTTTGTCTGGCTTGAGTCCATGATGGAAGGGTGTTCAGACTCTGATGAGTATAGTCTTTATGGTCAATTAACCCAGCAGTCAAGAGATGGCTTGTTAGATAACAACGGCAACTCTAGCTCTTCCAACATGGACCCTACTATATCGTCCGTGGACTTAATTGTTCCGGTTAGATCTCCATTAAATGTAAACAATACTGTAAGTTCATCCGGTCAGGGAAGTGCACAGACCGAGATTGACGAGTTAGAATTTTTGAATAGCTGTAGAGATGCTGGGGTGGTTCACATACTGGGGAATACAGTGGTGAGAGCAAGGAGGGACTCAAAGTTCTACAGGAAGATAGCCATTGATTATATATATGCATTCCTTAGGAAAATATGCAGGGAGAACAGTGTCATTTTCAATGAACCTCATGAGTGTCTTTTGAACGTTGGGCAGGTTTTCTTTGTATAATGCCTTGGTGCAGATATATACAGTAAATAATATTCATTCTTAATCAGTGAAACCGTAAATCCCAGGGTTGATTTTGCTATGTGCATGGGTTAATCAATGCAGCACATTTTTCTGTAAAAGACAATTAAGTCAACCATGTGGTTTATAGTCAATGTAATCACAAAATTGAATTTTATTGGAGAACCTACGGTACAACACATAAGAAATGTATCAAATTTTGCTCATAACTAAAGGTCTAATCATTATTAGTTGCATACTCCTCATTCTTTGTGTAAAGATAGGTTTAGTATTGCCAAGAGTTTTATAACTCAATCAGCACTCTGAAATTTCTAATAAAGAACTTGACTAGCACTCTTTGATATTTCTAATGATTATGTCTAGGGTTAAATCCTTAATTATCAAAAAAGATAGGTTTAGTACCTAATATGAATTTCTATTGCTTTTAGGTAATTT
This sequence comes from Quercus suber, assembly GCF_002906115.3. Classification (NCBI taxonomy): domain Eukaryota; kingdom Viridiplantae; phylum Streptophyta; class Magnoliopsida; order Fagales; family Fagaceae; genus Quercus; species Quercus suber. The sequence continues at coordinate 188,737 of NW_027069741.1, forward strand.
TGTGTTGTTAAGGGTGCACGATTTAAAATTTTCAAGGTTATAATTAAAACTCTTTAACATTTGCAGCTTAATTTGAAACTATCCCAAACTAGGAAATTAATTAATTTTCAAAAAATCTTTAATAAAGGTCAAGTAGTCCCTTGCCACAAAGAGAGAGCTATTTGGCACAATCATGATTTCTTAAATCCAATTTTTATTAATGGTATATTATATGGACCCCCAAAAAATAAAAATAAAAACAACCGACATTAGAGATGGGCGGTTATTCTTATTAGTTTCATTCAAAACTATAAGATTATTTAGTTTTAAGTTTTTTTGTTTAACACTTCCTTGTCCTCACTGTAAGCTTTAAACCATATCCATTAGTAATATCAAAGTTGACACTGTTGTGAACAATGGTACTCCTTGCTAAAGGTAGTGATGACAGGTGATATTGGCATCGACAAATTACATTGAATATGGTTAGAACCGGCGCATCATACATACATTATCTGCCCAACATTCAATAGACTCTCCTGTGGAACATTGAATATCACACTATTTTCCCTGCATATCTTCCGAAGAAATGCATATATGTAATCCACGGTTATCTTCTTGTACAACCCTGAATCCCTCCTAGCTTTCACTGCTGTGTTCCCTAGTATGTGCACAACCCCGACATCTCTACAGGCAGTCAAGAATTCTAACTCATCAGTCTCAATCTGGCAGCTTGCTTGGCTGTATGACCTGATGGTATTGTTTGCAAGCAATGAAGAATTAACGATCACAATTGAGTCCTCTGATGAAACCGTGTTACCTGCATTGGGGTGACATGTATTGCCATTATTGTTAAAGAGGATGTTGCCAGACTGATCAATTTCCTCACCGTCTAAACTAGACAATTCTGAGTCTGAAGACCCTTCCATCAAGGACTCAAACCGAACAAACAGGAGCAGGTTATCAAAGAGCTTTTTTTCAAACTGATGATCTTTCTTATGTAGGTCTTGATAGCCGTATCTTGCAACACAACGGAACATGTGAAAATTCTTGGGTCCAATCCGCTTTACTAGGAATCTCTCTTCTTCTGGGACCATGTGAACAGGAAGGTACTTCACACAGACAAACACAAGAACGGAGTGAATTGCGGGTAAGTTGGTGATGAAGTGGGAAAAGATGTTAGGTACTCCACTTGCTAGCTCAGTGTACACAAGTCCTATCCCGGGGACTCGAACAAGTCCTAAACTGGGGCCAAGCCCAAGAATCCATGCCATTGAAACCTTACTGTGCACCTCAAACTCATATCGTTTTGCTGTACCATAATGCCAAGCATACATGATGATGAAAAAGGCTGCTGCAATCACAAGAGGAACCCAACCACCTTGATTGACCTTCAGTAGTACAGCAGAAAAGTAAGTACACTCCACAACCAGTGACAAGCCAGTGAAGATCAGCACAATTGTCCAATGGCAGCGCCATACCAATATCATGATTAGAGTTATAAGCAATGTGGTTACCAGCATGACTATCACAACTGCTGTGCCTGTTGTGAAATAAATGTTACTGAAGCAATCTTTATTTAGACAAAAATAGATAACTTAAATTCAAGAATAGACAAAAATAGAACAAGAATTTCCAGGTAGAATAAGACTAAATTACTCGCATGAGATTTTCTATAATGGTGTGCAAGTAGATGATCAGATCTGAATAGAAAAAGAGTCTCAAAATGAGGTAATATTTTCAATTATTTTCTATAAGCTATTATTCAACAGAGCATAAACTTACCAGAAGCATTTCCAATTTGGGTTTGATTTTTGAATCCAGCTGTCACCGCAATGCAGAGAATCATAAGGATCCAATTAATATCAGGAATATATATCTGGTTGCGGAACTTCTTTGAGGTATGTATAACTTTCACTCTTGGGAAGCAGCCAAGTGCAAGGGCCTGCTTAACTAATGAAAAAGTCGCAGAAATGGTGGCCTGACTTGCAACAACGGCAGCTGCAGTTGCAACAAGAAACACTGGCCAATATATTTTATCTGCAGAATAATGAATAATCAGCATTCTGGGACAACCCCTAGCCACATGGATGGACTAGCTTGAAAATTCTAAGAACAAATTTTACGAATTGCCTAAAACTTACTGACTTAACATTATATTAACCCTATACCTGCAATCATTTCCAACTATTAATGGATGTTTCACAATGATTGTGAAGTTCCTACAACATTCTGTCTGACTCTAGAACAGCAAAATGAGCTGCCATGTTTTGAACAAGGAACACTTTCTCCAACTATCCTATTCTGGAAACATTAGCAACTGATTTAGTCATCCTGATGATTTTCAAATCAATAAATTATTGTAGAATGTTCTTTACTACTGAAACCCAAGTTCTCTCTTATAATCAACAACTGAAGCATTAAAAAAAGCTGCTTTTTAGAAACCATTCACAAGATATGTGGAAAGGCATCTGCAAAGCTTTCAGGAAGACTACTTCCCAATCATTTAATGAGCTTTGCAACATGAACATGAATACCAGCATTCATGTTAAAAATTACAGATGCAAAGATCGAAGAACAAACCTGGAATAGAATGATAAAATGCACCCCCCACACATTTTGGGTTCTTCAAAAGGTATGCTGCTTGTCCAGAATAGGCAAGAAGAAGGCAAGGAAATACAATTACTGTGAAAGCAATCTGTATGGATGCAACTGGAAAATGGGATAGGTCAGCGAAAAGTGCCTCTGTTCCTGTGGTAGTAAAAAACTAGTCAATAGAACACTAGTCACCAGTTTCTTATGCAATATCCATGAAACCTAAAAAAGAAAGGCAGATAGACCAACTACCATAATAAAAATTTACCTGTTATACTAAGCATAATACCTCCAAGAGATGTCCAACTATCTTTCCCTCCCCTTTTAAAATAACGATATATATACACTGGAGAAAAGGCTTTCAAGACACTACTATCATATCTCCAAATATTGAATATGCCAATACCTCCAATTAAGAAAAACCAAATGAGCACAACTGGGGCAAATAGCCAACCAACTCTATCAGTACCATAGTGTTGCATGCTAAATAAACCTACTAGTATAGCAACAGCTACAAGCACAACTACATCTGCATCACAAAAATAGCGAATGTTATACTTACAATTAAAAGTGAAAAAGTGAAGGAGTTGCAGATATAAGGGAGTATAGAAAAAGTTCACTGATTCAGGACTATAGAGATACCGTTACTTATCATGGAGTGGCCCACATTTATCCCGCCAACAGCGGATAGAACTGCAACAGAACTCATGGTTACGCAACTTTTAAGGAGACCATTGCAATTATAATAACGGTGAAATTTTCAAAATTTAGCACATCTAGAATATGTAGATGACATGGACAGAAGACGATACCAGCATTATTAGGATTAATAGATACTCAGCTACTGGAAATAACCCATAAAATGACTTGATACTTAGGTTTTGGTTCAAAGGTTTTTGAACTTAGCAATGTAAATATGGACTACATTAAGATTAATACATACTCAGCACTTATTTTATTTTGTATCTCAATTAGTGAATACCTTTTAATGCGTAGGATAAGTTTCATCCTGAGCTAGATATTATTAAAACCAAGCACCATTAGCCTGCAAAGGAAACTATCCTCTTAACCTAATTATGATCTTTTACAGTGGATCAAAAAAAAACCCCATTGATAGAGACCATCTTAATGGAAAAGATTAAGTTATTACGAAGTAGGCTTGCAATGTATATCAAGCTAACTAACAGGCTAGCACCAACACATTGGCTCATGTGAAGGCCCACCCATTTTTGGCTTCCAAAAGCAAAATAAGTATTTTTAATATGCTTCTAAATGGTGCCTAGACCATGAACTCTTCTAAAAAAATTTTGTCCCCTATCAAAATATTTACTAATTCAAATGATATCTGCACAAGTACTAACAATTAAATAAGTTGACTAACAACCAGCCTGACCTGACTCCAACAGTGGTAAATGTAACATTATCTTACTAGACTTTTAAATCCAATTCCTCCCATCCTGTGGACATGGATACAGTATTTTTGAACCATGTGGTTAACATTATCTTAACGACATCATTGACTGTTCTCATGATCTCATTCTGTGTTCGGTTCTAGCAAACACACATTTTGTATCAAAAGGAATCTGTTCATATGTTGATAGACTACTTAGAAAGATAAATACATAGATTTAATGGTTCAAAGGGCTCAAGTATGAAAGGTATATATACCTGATATAGCTGGAGTCAGAATGCCATCCCCAATCACCATGCAAGAGCCAATGAGTACAAGAACAAGAAGTGCAGTTTTCTTGAATGCATTTTCCTCCAACCATCTCTTGGTTCTAGCAGCAAATGATTTTTCAGGGAATATGGAACGGCTATATGTTGTTAGCTCCTCATCAGTCTGATCTTGGTTTGGAATAATCATTATGTTTGCATGTCGGCAGAGTAGCGAATAAAGAGCAAACGTTCCACCTGTGGCATATAAGCTTGAGGAACTTAGTGGTGACTCAATAGCATGCATGCTGCTAAAACCATTCAACATACAATAAAAGAGATACCATTTCTTATCTACTTGAGCTAAAACACAAATGCACGTATATTATTTAGTAAAAAACTAATCCAGTCTGTAAACATAGATTTTTTTTTCAATTGGCAGTCTGGCAGAGAGCAGCAGTATCAATATAGTACTCTTTATGTTTTTTTTTTTTTCCCCCTATATTTTTTTCTTGTTTGAATAAGTGATATAGTATTCCATATTAATGAAAAAATATATTTTTATTTAGATGTTCAATATTTCCAATATATTCATTTTCCCCTTTCTCTAACATTTTGTGAAATTCTTCCCAACCATAAACTCATTATTTACACTCCACGTCCTGAAGGAGGTATATCAAAGAATAGAGAATTTTGTTGCTTCAAAGTTGTTCATTAGAGACCAAGAGTCATACTCCATTACGCAATAGATGAAAGGATGTAGACGGCATGCATTTTAGTGAAGCAAAAGCAACATAATAACTTTCATTAAATTCCCTAATCAAATGACAGATGCAAGCCCGTGGTAATTCCGAACAAATAGTGCCCATTGCCCACCTAAGAGCATTCTGAAGATAGTTACGTTTATATATTTCATTAAGATGCATGCCACTTTGAAAAATCTATAGTAGGGCAAAGGGAGTATTTTTTTGTATTCCTCCACAGAAGGTAGAACCTAAAGCATCTTGGTTTCATTAGTATGGTATATGGACAAAGGGTGAGGTTGCAGGTTCAAAATCCATTGAGTTCATGCATAAGTTACCAATAAAAAAAAGTTCATAATAGCATCCTTAAATCCAATTGTTTGTATCAATGGATTTAGACAAATTAGTAAAATTTATTGTGTCAAGCAGTTCAAAATAATACCAAATAACACCTTTTAAGGTTCATACATGCATGGAATTAAAAAATTGTAAAAAGTAAGTTTATAGATAAAGATAAATTTACCTTGACCATTGTCATTCGCCCTACAAACAATAAAAACGTACTTGAGGAGTGGAACAAGACTGAGGGAGTATATTATCAATGATAAAGCTCCGATTATATCCTCCGGGTCTTCAATTTTATCAGGAAATGTGTTATAGAAAACATACAAGGGAGATGTGCCCAAATCTCCATAAACTACTCCAAGGCTTTGGAATGCAAGTTGCAGAATCATTAATGCTGAAAATTTCTAAAGAAAAAAAAAATGGCAAAGAGAGTGATTCTGTTGTACAAAAGAACTACAGTATGTGACTATATTCAGATTCTCCTTATTTTACTCAGGCCGGGCAATCAATTCAATTATAGAGCATACAAGAGTTTTCATCACATTGATGCATGTTTTATTTAATAAAATTCCTTTCCACAATTTGATTTCCTTTATCCTTTCCACCTTAAGTTTTTATCTCAGTTTGTCCCAGTAAAGTAGAATCTCAAAATATGTAATGCATCATACCTTTTCTTTGTACATATTTCTAAGCCTCTTAGCCTCCTCCTCCATGGGCTGATCAAGCTTCTGGTCCAAAATCCACACTTGACCTCTATTATCAGTGTCTTCGTCATTCTGCATGATCGAAGCCATTTGCCTCTCAGTTCAAAAGATTTTTCCCTCTTCCACCAGATAACCTCTCTGAATACACTTCCTCAATTCTTACTCATCTTTATAAAAAAAAAATTTCTGCATTGAAGGCCACAAATTCACGCATCAATTGATCACAAAATCTAATTATATATGCTTAATTGTAAAACAAAATATGTTAGATAACTACCTTTTCAATTTTAATCTGTACTTTATAAATGAATTGGAAACAGAAATAGAACTCTTATGCACTCGTCATATCTTATTCAACATTGTATAAGCCTAGCAGGTTTGATGAGTACAGATCATTCACTAAGAAAAATTATAATACATAAACCCATTTTCAAAAATCCTAATTGATTCTAAATTCTTGCAAATCCATATAATATACTGATATTTATAATTGCTACATTATAACTAATTTCTTCAACTCTAAATGATTCTGCACATAATTTCTGTACTTAGACTCTAAAATGCAATGGAAACAAAAAACACTGAAATAAAAGAATGTCTGGGGATTCCCACTATTTGAACACAACACATTCTAGACAAACAAGGCTCTGATAACATGTTGGAAAACATTGCTGCCAAAAGCTTAAGCTGCTGGGATACATATGCATATCAGGCACACATTAACTGATTCCATTATGAGTTTACAAGCCCAGCCCTTGTGAAAAACAGATAAAAACTGATGCTGAAAGCAGTGATTTATAAAAATTGATGATTATGAAATATTAAAACGAATATCAACGCTTACATTGTGAAAGTTTTTAATTTCCATCAGAATACTTGGAAAATATACAGGCAGATTCTATTAAACACAAGAAGTTATGCACCAATGCAGACAGTTTTTCAGATTCACATAAACTGATGGAATTTTCAACTCTTAAGAGTTGTGTTTTCCAAAACTCAAAATGGAATATAGATTCTGATAGGCATTATCTCCTAATGGTTGAGAGGTGGGATCTACAATAGCCTATAGTCCTTAGAAATGAGACAGATAAAATAGACAGGTTATAAAACCCAACTAAACAATGATGAAAGTGAACAGATCATCATGGTATAAAGATAAACTCGGATTAATGACGGCAGAAACAGCCAAACTAACCACAGCATATTGATGTGGTAAGCTGCAGATAATAATGACAAAGAAAAAGAAGACAAATGAGTCAGCACAAGAACCATGCATAACCAAAATCCGAATCTTGATACTATTCTCAACCAAATTTAACAATAAGAACAATCTTCACTTAAAATCCATACTTACATTGAACTCAAATATGAAGCTCACAAGAAAAGATGTTTGATGGACTAAAACTACAAATCAGAGTACCAAACTTAGTTCCCAGTCCAAAAGTCTATAAATTTGATGCTCATTTCAAATCCATTCCCACAATGAGCTGATTCATTAAACTCACCAACACCAAGAGAAGTGGAAGTAAGTTTAAAATGAAACCAAAATTAAAGCTTGGAACTTTTAACTCATTTCAATGCAAAACAAGCTGATATACTGATGATGAACAAATACCCAGAAAAAGAAAAAGAAAGAAAGAACAAACCCAATTGCATAGCAAACAGTTCCATTGCACCATTATATATTTGAAAGCATCATATTATATAATTGCTTGTCAGTATTCCCAGATGGGTTTAGTCCCAAATGATCAGAAATGAAAGAAAAAGACCCAGAAACCGATTTGAAGAGAACCACACGCATTTAACTGAAAGCCAAAAGGAAAAGAGAGAGTTTGATAGGCATTTACTTGTGTATTTTTTTTTTTTTTTTGGTGGGAGGAAGGCCAGAGAGATGGAGAGAGGGAGAGAGAGACAGTGAGACAGTGAGAATCAGAAAATGGGTTTAGAGAGAGAGAGACAGAGAGAGGGCGCGTATTTAAGAGGGAGTGGTTGGTGAGAAATAATAAAAAAATAGAGTGTAATGTATATTTTATTGAAATAACTTGTAAAATAAATGAATTGATGTAGGTGTTTTGTAAAAGTGAATGTGTAAAATAGAAAAAGTAGGTTTTTAGTGTAAAAATAGATGTGTAAAATACACATGCTGATGTGAATGCTCTAATGCATTTGACCATATACAATATGTATAAGTGTCTAAAATCTATGACACATTCACATCGTGTCAAGTCCAATGCACCTGGACTAAACTTTACCCTTCCAAACCCTATGGTAATCTAATGCATTAAATATATGCATCATTCTCTTTTATAATGTGATCTCCACATGTGTACAATTAAATATACACATCATTCTCTCTTATAGTGTGATCCCCACAAAATATTTAAAACTATTGAAGTGATAACTGATAAATTGTAAATGACGGATAAAATAAAATAATTTGATACGTATAATAAACTCAAATTAGAACGGGTAAAAGCTTGTTACGTGTGGGTGCAGGGTTACTGATGCTGCATTCCTTCCAGATTACTGGGAAAACCGGAAAAGTAAGTACACAAAAACTAAAAGAGAGATATTTATAAGGGCTACAGAGAGCAAGTTAAGTTCCACTAGATTAGACAAAAGACAACCAATCAGTATTAGTAGGGCCCTCCAAGTAAATAGACAAACTTACATTATTAAACTGACAACTAAGGCCTTCCCCAGATAATTATTGGGAGTAAATAATAATCTTGTACCGCTATTTTATTATTTATATCATGATCATGTCAAAAGCAAAATAATTGAAAATAATAATATAAAAAAGTTAAAATGTTTTTTCACTATGTGTTCTCATTTTCTTTGCTCAGCAACAACAGAAAAGACCCGTCACTGTCATAAACGTGTACCTAATAAGAATTACAATCAAAACCAACTTCTTCTCAAACTCTCTCTCTCTCTAGCCAGAGATTACTTGAATGTCTTTGCGTTTAACTCTTTGTAAGTGAAACTTCTGCTTCCTTGGTAAGTAAAACACTAAACAAACAGCCAAAAGGAGCAGCCTGCAATTATATAGAGTACTCTGTTTTGTTCTGTTCTGTTTACAGAGCATTTGTATTAGCTGAGGAAACCGACTTGGTTTTGTTCATCTCTGTGTTTTGGTAAAAGGGTTGTGTGTGTGAGATTTTTGATGGGCTTTGTGTTCCTGTGGTTGAGACTGAGTCTCTTCTTAAGTTGACCCCACCTGGGAATTCCAGTGACAAGAGCAATAAATACTGAGTTCTTTGTCAGTTTTCTATTTGGTGTTGATTCTTTCTGAGGTGTGCCTGAGCTGTTCTATCCTCATTTGGCTCTCTGAGTTTTATTCTTTTTTTTTTGGGGGGTATGTATTAGCTTTCTTCTCTACATTGAATTGAAGTATAAAGTATATTATTTTTAGTTCTTTTTAAGTTTGTCTTAGTGGGCTTTAGTTAAAGATCCAATCTTTGGTTCTGGTGCTTTAACTGTTTTTCCTTTTATGTGTTTTGCATGTAAGTTGTTCTTAAGTTGCTCTATTCTCAATTGGATTTCTGGATTTTTCTTGGGTTTGTGTTCATTTCTGGTATATTTCAGCTTTCATGACATTAAAATTGAATTGAAGTATCAAGCTTAATTCTTTTTTGATCATTTTCAGCTTGTCTTTGCCGTCAATTTCTGAGGGTCAATCTGGGTCTTCCAGAGTTGTTGTCAATTTTTAATAATAGGTTTTGAATTGTCTTTTGTTGGTTCAGAGTTACATAGTTCTAAATTGGGTAATTAGTTTAATTTTCAGTTTTGGGTTTTTCAGATTATTTTNTTGAAAGATTTTCTCTCACATAGTTACTTGTAACTTGTTAAAGTAGGATGGAAACTACTACTTGTCAATGGCAGTATATCTTGCTGGTGTGAAATGTTTAAATGTCAATTCATCAATCCAACTTAGATTTTAATTGGAAAGACCTTGGATTTATTGAATATTTATGCTCCAGTTGATATGATCTTTGTCTTAAGATGCCAGAAAAAAAAAATACGTAGAATTAGTGTTAGATATTTATTACTGAATTTAGGCTTGCACGACTAGTGTCTGTTAATTTGGTAAGCTAAATAAATGGGGTGACTGTTAATTAGGCTTTCGGTGTAATGACTCTCATTGTAGCATGCTATAAATAATATTCACTTAAAGTAGGGGTGACCCCTATTGATTAAAAGATGAGGACCAGTTGCTTGAGATGATCATTGTCTTTGTAAGTAAATATAATATTATTGTAATGATTTTTTATTAGTTTTTTTTTTTTTTCTCCTGAAACGAAAGTCAGATTCCAGAATGTGAACGTGCTTGATAACTAGTCCAAGTTATCTCAGCTATTTGATTTTTCAATGAGACTCTCTCTCTCTCTCTCTCTCTCTCCTTCTCTTTTCTCTTTTTTTTTTTTTTTTTTAATGGCAAGGGGTGATAATAACAAAAAAAAAAAAAAAAAACCCAAAAACTTATCCAATTAGTACTCCCAAAATAGTACTCCCAAAATATTTTATAATTACCCTTAGGAATTAAGTTTCTCCACCTTTCATATGCTTTTTTTTTTTTTTGACAAAAGGTAAAACGTTCATATGCTAATTAACATAAAGTTCTTAAAATCACAACCATCGAATAAGTTATATAGTTGAAAGCTCCATTGTTTAAGGTTCTAAAGCTTATGAACTTACCGTAACAAATTTCTATTTATAAAAGGTTTTAAAAATTAGTACGGAAAAATAACCGAAAAAATAATTAATTATCGATTTTCTAGTTGGATTGAGGTGTATGATTGATGGTTGACTAATGACATCATAAATAATTTTATTAAAATATTAAAATAATTTGTATTTAAATTTTAAATTTTAATAACTTATATTAAAAAAATAAATAAAAAAGTGTTTTTTTTCATATGACTTTTTTTTTTCTTGTCAGTAATAGTTGACAAAGAATAAACTATTTACCATTTAAACTTTTATCTTTTAGTTTGTATAAACAATAGTATAACTTTAACTATTTATTTATTCAAAAAAATAAAGAAAAAAAAAAAACCAAAGTCAAATGACTAGACAAGTGACTGGCTTATTACTTTTTTACCAATTCACTTTCCCCCTTTACCACTATTAGCCATACGTTTACTCTTTCTTTAATCTTTTTTTTTTTTTTTTTTCCAATACTTGGTATCCACCTCATAAATCTAGCTATCCAATGGAGTCTTTTGACTAAATATTACTAAATTTAAAACATATTTGCATTATAGGTATTGTTTCAAGTTATTTAGGGGAGTAAGGAGAGAGATTGAATTTCGGCAACACTGTTGCCGAAATTCAACAAAAAGTAGGAAAGAGAATGACAAAAAGGAGGAAAGAGAAATCCTAATTTCGGTAACAGTAAATCTTGAATTTCGGCAACAATGTTGCCGAAATTCATCTGCCCAATTTCTCTATGCCTGCTCGGATGTGTGAGTGTGAGAAGTGCAATAATGAGTGAGTGCCCAAAAATAAAAAAACAATGGTATTGCCGAAAATGGTAGGGGGAAAAAATGAACGCCAAAATCTGGGGAAGAATTAAAGAAAAATATAATGTGCTACGTACACAATATTTTTACAATATTTTTACAATATTTTCACAATAAATCACAATTTAAATTTGACATTGAGATTACTATTTTAATTTAACAATAACAACAAGTAACAACTTGATACTTAGAATTTGTTGTAAAAATATTGTAAAAATTGTGTNTAATTTCGGCAACAGTAAATCTTGAATTTCGGCAACAATGTTGCCGAAATTCATCTGCCCAATTTCTCTATGCCTGCCCGGATGTGTGAGTGTGAGAAGTGCAATAATGAGTGAGTGCCCAAAAATAAAAAAACAATGGTATTGCCGAAAATGTAGGGGGAAAAAATGAACGCCAAAATCTGGGAAGAATTAAAGAAAAATATAATGTGCTACGTACACAATATTTTTACAATATTTTACAATATTTTCACAATAAATCACAATTTAAATTTGACATTGAGATTACTATTTTTAATTTAACAATAACAACAAGTAACAACTTGATACTTAGAATTTGTTGTAAAATATTGTAAAAATGTGTGCACTTATTATTTCTAAAAAAAAAAAGTGTAATGGATTTGCCGAAAATTTTGTAGCAATTGTGGTTTGCCGAAAATGGGAGAAAAAAAAAAGTTTCAATGGGTTTGTGGCAATTTTTTTGGCAATTGTGCCAATGTCATTGCCGAAAATGGGAAAAAAAAATAAAAACTTTTTTTTCCTAATTGGGCAATGGTATTGTCGAAATTGTGGGGGAAAAATTTCCCCACAATTTCGGCAATGCCATTGCCACAATTGAAAAAAATAAAAATAAAAACTTTTTTTTCCAAATGGTAACTGAGTAGTGCTCAAATTTGATTTTTCCTCTTTAGATTATGGCCCTTTGATTCCTTTCCTTATTTGAAACTTTCAAACATGGTAAATGACCCAAGCACTCCATAAAACGTATACATTTTAAGGTGTCATCAAAACCCTAAACTATAATACACAATATATATATATATATAGACACACACACAGACACAAAATAAATAAACATACACCCCAATCCAACTTGCAGTGATAGAAAACATTGTAGCATATGGAATTAGTACCATGTTCTTTCAAATAATACAAACTAATAATATGGTCCAACTCCTTAAAAAAAAAAAAAAAGGGTCCAACCAATCCACTAAAGTAGATTGAATACTTATGGTAGGTCATTCAGTTTAGCCACTAGTGGAGCCAGCCACAGTTCGAGTGGGGCATGTTCTTCTATTATGGCCTTCTTGCCTATAGAGACTGCACAATGGCCTTGGTTGATGCTCTGCCCCTTCGTCCATTTCATTTCGAAGCCGAGTTGTTCTTGGTCGACCTTTTTCATGGCGCAGCTTGACATTAGGATACAAGACCGAAAAATCAGGCTCATTCCAATGTACATTGTCTGGAACCATGCGAAATCTAGGTGCATAACAAGCAATTGTTCTTCCAAATGGTAGCAACGGTCAATATATCGCATTGCAGAGATGCCTTGATATTTACACACGGCAATGACATGTGAGCACGGCATCTTATAAACCTACCATTTTTGACAACTACAAGTGTTCTGCCTCAAATTTACCTCATGACGATGATTACCATTATACGCAGAGTTAGGATTTATTGGTGTTCAGACTTCAAACAGACCATCTTCATGACTGAACACAGTAACTGAATGCTTTGGTACCTTTTTTTCCCATTTATTGAATTTATTCTTTGCATAGGCCGTAATGAGTTCCCCGACAGTAACCTCTACGCGTGCCTTATTATACCGATCAGCAAAGTAGGCTACACAACGGTAGTATGTAAATTCAACTAACGCAGTTATGGGCAGATTTCTAGCACTCTTTAGAATTCCATTGAAACTTTCAGACAAGTTTGTTGTCATTGCCTCGTAACAATGTCCACCATCATGTGCAAACGTCCATTTGTCCACCGGTATTTTCGATAAATACTCCTCACCATCTGCACTTAATTGAGTAATTCTATCCCTGGTTATTTGATACTTTCGTAACTGATTCTCCATGCCTATCCACATTACCATAGCCTTCAAGTTTTTATTCCCAATTTGTTGATTGAAATTGCTAGCCAAATGGCGAAGGCAAAAACGATGATACCAACATGTCGATTGACATATAGTCCATATCGCTGCCATTATACCAGGGTGATGATCAGATATGACACATAACCCTTCCCGATTAGTGACATTAATCTGAATACAACGCAAAAACCAATACCAGCTATCATCAGTTTCCTTCTCCACAGTGGCAAAGGCAAGTGAAAAAAGTCTGTTCTCACCATCCCACGCTAATGCAATCAGTAACATACCTTTGTACTTACCATATAGGAAAGTTCCATCTATACTAATCACTGGCCTACAATGTTGAAATCTTTCAATTGATGGACCAAAAGCCCAGGACACTCTCTCGAATATTGCACAGCCTAGCATAGTAGTAGGTATTGTTCTCCAAATAACTCTACTGCCTGGGTTTGAATTAGTCAAAGCTTTCAACCATTTTGGCAATAATTGGTAAGATTTGTCCCAATCGCCAAACGCTCTACCAATTACTTTTTCTTTCACCTCCTACACCTTAAAATAAGAAAGCTGGTATTGGTACTTATTGTAAAAAGTTTGTTGAAGGGAAGAAATCTTGATGGTTGGATCATTTTTGACAACATCCCCTAACTCTTTCTTAATAATATGGGTGTCTAATTGCTCATGATCTTGTGTGAGCGTGGACTCTGTACATGTGTGTGGACCATTGTATTTCCTAACCTCAAACAACCCAAGTGTAGCTCGGAAGCATGCTCGAAGACGCCAAGAACAATTTTTGCACCTTATAGACCAACATGCTGGATCTGACTCTCTTACACAAAATGTTTGGTTCCTCTTAATGTGATAGTATTTAAAAGCAGCTTGTAGTACATCCTTATCAGCAAAAAGCAAGCTCACATAAAACTCTTGGGTAAGGTCTCAAATACTCTGAATGGGCTTTTCAATGGTGGGGTTGGATCAATCATATTATCCCACGTGTTTTGTGAAAAGCTTAGTGATGAAGGTTGATGGAATGCCATAGCTGGACTACTTTCATGATTACCTTCATTTAGAGGCTCCTGTTCATCTCCAACATCATCAAGGACCTCATCATCATTAAAGACCTCGTTGTCATCAAGTTGGTCATCATTATCCATGGCTCGCATCCTTTCTGATAATGTATGGACTGCATTTTTAGTAGTAGTAGCTATGCGATGTGTATCATTAGGATCATTAGTAGTCTCTTGTGAGACATGCTCAGTTGGATTATCATAGTCAGCATCACTGGTGTTCATTGACCGATAAAGAACATGTTGGTCCTCAGTTGCGCCATAAGTATATAGAGCATGGTAGTCAACACCACCAATGTTGATTGGGGAATGAGCCGCATCTTCAGAATAAAGACCAATATGAGTGGCATATGGATCATGGAAGTGCCCGCCATGTGAATAAGTAAATGATGCACTCGGTCCTTTGTTGGCATATCGAATGGGAAAAACATCTTGGTGGCTTCTTATGGGCTCTGCACCCACATATAACTCTGCACCTACAAATCCATATTGGCAGTCTAACATATTGAATATTGCATTAACACCATGATCATCTTCTACCAAAACTTGCTGATAAGTCACAGGATGTGGATGACATTGAAAAGGAAATCTATACCAAATTGTCAGTTTTGAGTCTTCTCTGTTTATATGAAGTGTGGATGCTACTCCATCACATAGATCTTCAAATGTAACACCCTAGCTTAATGAAAGCATAGAAGGAGGTGACCCTTCGTAATAAACCCCATTTTCTCTATGTTTAATTATTCCGCCAGAATGGATGAGAAAAATGAACAACTTTTCTGCCATCTACACTAAAACATAATAATAGTATTAATATATTAACATTACACAACCATTACAATGCAATACAAGAAGGTAATCCATTAAAAATATTCAATGTTTAAATAGCTAGAGCTGAGAGAATTTTGTTAAAGAGGATTATTTCATTGATAATAATAATATTAAAATATTTTTTATTAAGGTTGTAGAGCGTATACTAACCTTTTTTTTTTCTTATAGCGTACGTGTATATTATAGGCTAACAAACTAAGTATTTCTTTAAGGAAAAACTGGCCTGTCATGTTAAAATATATTTTTGCTATAGGAAATTTTCGGCATGTTAACATATATAGTGTTGTGGGCTTTAGGCCCAGTTAGGTTACTTGTATAGCACACATATTTACTTGTATAGCACACATATTTACTTGTACTGCACACATATGCCTCCTATATAAAGGCATCTATATACATTCTTTAATACATGAAATAGAATACTACGATTCAGTATTTCTAACATGGTATCAGAGCCACTGCTCTAATCCTTTGGTGTGTCGCTCTTAAGCAGTCTTGTCTTCTTAGGTGTCATCTGCAGCCGTTGTTGTGAGCAGCACCACTGCCCCCACCGCGACTCCAGTACATCAAAGACCACTGCCTCGCCGCCACCATCACTTCTGCCTCTCCGATCAGACCACAGATTGTACCATCGGAAAGAAATATCTCCGATCTACTTTTCTGTGAAATTTCATCCTCATCGGACCAGACACGCGCCCCTACGCGCCTCCACAATTCTCGGCGTCCCAGCTACGCACCGCCAAGATTCTTCACGCGCCTCCACGCGCTTCCACGCGTCGGAAACTCTCTTCCACGCGCCAGTCACTCGCCTCCACGCGCCGGACACACGCCTCCACGGTCTGCTGACGTCATCATATTGCCACGTCAGCCTAGTGACGTCATCAGTGCTTACGTCAGCACACATCAGCTTGCTTACGTCAGCACACGTCATCCTGCTGACGTCATCTACGCTGACCGTTGACTTTGACCGGGCGTTGACCGTTGACTTTTCAGGGTTGACTTTTTTGGAGTTCAGGTGCTTCTTACCCAGTTTTTCGCGTAGATTTCATTTTTGCAGTCCATTTTTGCATATTTTGCTTCTAAATGAAGAATATGGACAAGTTTACTTCCTGTTGCAACAATCGTCGCCGACAATCCAACAAACGGTTTTGCAATTTTTGCAAACATTTTGGCCATAATATTGAGACTTGCTATCAGCGCAACAAATCAGCTGTTTCTACTTCTGCTGCTACAGTTGCTAACACTGAGAGTGTCCAACCCATGGATCCTGTCTCTGCACAGTCTCAGTCTTCTGGATCCACTTTCTCCATTTCCAAAGATGACCTTGTAAATATCATCGCTAATGTCATTTGTATGGTTGGTAATGCATCTTATTCCTCTTCTCTCTCAGCTTTATCTGGTATGTCTCCTACCTCTTGGCTTATGGATTCTGCTTGTTGCAATCACATGACACCTCACTCATCCTTATTTTCTGACCTTAAACCTGCACCACACCCTCTTAATATTCGTACAGCAAATGGTTCCACAATGTCTGGTCATAATATAGGTTCAGTTTCAACCTCCAACCTCTCGGTTCCTGGAGTCTTTAATGTTCCTGACCTTTCTTATAATTTATTTTCTGTGGGACAATTAGCTGAGTTGGGTTATCGCATTACCTTTGATTATTCTGGATGCATTGTGCAGGATCCTAGGACGGGACAGGAGCTTGGGACCGGTCCCAGAGTTGGGCGGATGTTTCCCGTGGACAACCTTCGTCTTCCACTTGTCGCTCCTGTTTCTATTGCTGCAGCTGCTGCAGTTTCTTCCACTCCTTCCCTTGCACTTTGGCATGCTCGACTTGGTCACGCATCTTCCTCTCGGGTACAACAATTGGCTTCTAGAGGTTTGTTAGGTTCAGTGTCCACAGAAAATTTTGATTGTGTTTCATGTCAGTTAGGAAAACAACCAGCTTTGCCTTTCAATACTAGTGAATCCATATCCACTGATATCTTTGACCTTATTCATTCTGATGTTTGGGGGCCTTCCTCTGTCTCTAGTATTGGTGGGTCTAGATATTTTGTTGTCTTTGTTGATGATTACTCTCGCTATAGTTGGATTTTTAATATGAAACATCGTTCTGAATTATTGGAAGTATATTCTAATTTTGCAAAAATGGTTGAAACTCAGTTTTCCAGACGCATCAAAATTTTTCGATCTGATAATGCTCTTGAATACACTCAATATGCTTTCCAAGCTGTTTTGCATTCCTATGGCACTGTTCATCAACTGACTTGTCCAGGTACCTCTCAGCAAAATGGTAGAGCCGAACGAAAACTTCGTCATATTCTTGACACTGTTCGTGCTCTCCTTCTCTCTGCTAAAGTTCCTGCTCCTTTTTGGGGTGAAGCTGCTCTTCATGCTGTTCATACTATTAATCGCATTCCGAGTCCTGTTATCCAAAATCAAACTCCATATGAGCGCCTTTTTGGGTCACCTCCAGACTATCACCACCTTCGCTCCTTCGGATCTGCTTGTTTCGTTCTTCTTCAGCCACATGAGCATAACAAACTTGAGCCTCGGTCAAGGCTTTGTTGTTTTCTTGGCTATGGCGAAACTCAAAAGGGGTATAGGTGTTATGATCCTGTCTCTCATCGTCTTCGTGTCTCCCGTAATGTTGTCTTTTGGGAACATCGCCTCTTTGTCGAACTTTCTCATTTCAGTGTTTCCTTGTCTTCCTCCTCTGTCTTAGATCTTTTTCCAGATGAGACACATATTCCTTCTGTAGCTGCTCCTGATCCTCCTATAGTTGCTCCTGATTCTGTTACTGTAGACTTCTCTATCCAACCACCAGATATCACTGATCCCTTTCCTAGTTCACCCTTTAATGAACAGGTGGAAGATGAACAGGTTGAAAACGAGCTACCCAACCCCAATCCTGAGCTTGGGTCTCCTGCTCCTGCTCCGCCTGAAGATCTTGCACAAGACATTCCACCTCGTCACTCAACTCGGGTAAGATCTATTCCTGCACATTTACTTGACTATCATTGTTACACTGCTCTTGCTACACTACACGAGCCTCACACCTATCGTGAGGCTTCCACTGACCCTTTATGGCAGATTGCAATGAAAGAGGAACTTGATGCATTATCTAAAAACCATACTTGGGATTTGGTGACACTTCCTCCTGGGAAATCTGTGGTTGGTTGTAAGTGGATCTACAAGATTAAGACTCGCTCTGATGGGTCCATTGAGCGCTACAAAGCTCGTCTTGTTGCAAAAGGTTTTACACAAGAGTATGGGATTGATTATGAAGAAACTTTTGCTCCGGTTGCCCGTATCTCATCTGTCCGTGCCCTCTTAGCTGTTGCTGCTGCCAGTAAATGGGACCTTTTTCAGATGGATGTCAAAAATGCATTTCTTAATGGGGATTTAAGTGAAGAAGTGTATATGCAACCTCCTCCTGGTCTCTCTGTTGACTCAAATAAGGTTTGCCACCTTCGACGTGCACTTTATGGCCTTAAACAAGCTCCACGAGCTTGGTTTGCCAAATTCAGCTCTACCATCTCTCACTTGGGTTACATGGCCAGTCACTATGATTCTGCCTTATTTCTTCGTCGCACTGACAAAGGCACTATTTTACTCCTCTTATATGTGGATGATATGATCATAACTGGTGATGACCTCAGTGGCATTCAAGAACTCAAGGCTTTTCTCAGTCAGCAGTTTGAGATGAAAGATCTTGGATATCTCAGCTACTTCTTGGGTCTTGAAATCACTCATTCTACAGATGGACTTTATATTACTCAAGCCAAGTATGCCTCTGAACTCTTGTCTCGCGCTGGACTCACTGATAGCAAGACTGTGGACACTCCAGTTGAGCTTAATGCGCATCTGACTCCCTCAGGGGGGAAACCATTGTCTAATCCCTCTCTTTACAGACGCTTGGTTGGCAGCTTGGTTTATCTCACTGTCACTCGTCCAGACATTTCCTATGCTGTTCACCAAGTGAGCCAGTATCTGTCTGCTCCACGATCGACTCACTATGCTGCTGTTCTGCGCATTCTTCGATACTTAAAGGGCACTCTCTTCCATGGTCTTTTCTACTCTGCTCAGTCTCCTCTTACTCTTCGTGCATTTTCTGATGCTGATTGGGCAGGAGACCCCACTGATCGCAGGTCCACCACTGGTTATTGCTTTCTTCTTGGTTCTTCTCTGATTTCTTGGCGAAGTAAGAAACAAACTCATGTGGCCCGCTCCAGTACTGAAGCAGAATATCGTGCCCTTGCTGATACCACATCTGAGCTCCTTTGGCTACGATGGCTTCTCAAAGACTTAGGTGTGTCTACATCCTCTGCTACTCCTCTTTATTGTGACAACCAGAGTGCTATTCATATTGCTCACAATGATGTCTTCCATGAACGGACTAAACACATTGAGATCGATTGTCATTTTATCCGTTTTCATCTTGTCCATAGTGCTCTCAAGCTGATCTCAGTCTCCTCTAAAGATCAACTTGCAGATATCTTCACCAAGTCACATCCTAAGGGACGCCTTCGTACTTTGGTTGACAACCTCAAGTTGGTCTCACATCCACCTTGAGTTTGAGGGGGGCTGTTAACATATATAGTGTTGTGGGCTTTAGGCCCAGTTAGGTTACTTGTATAGCACACATATTTACTTGTATAGCACACATATTTACTTGTACTGCACACATATGCCTACTATATAAAGGCATCTATGTACATTCTTTGATACATGAAATAGAATACTACGATTCAGTATTTCTAACACGGCAAGAATTCATGGACAACTAATTTAAAACATATCATACAAATCAGTTCATGTTGCAAAACACATAATGCAAAAACAAGATTTTCATGCTTAGTTATGCCCAAAAACATGTCAACATGAAATATTATAAAAAGAAAAATAACTACTTAAGAGATTTAACTCACCTTCTAAGAAATAAAGGACGGATAAATATTTGCAAGTATTGTTACTTATAGTTGTTTGTAGAATGTATGGCACGCATGAATTGAAAATGGTTGGTAGAATTATGAGGGGAATAAGAATGGAGAAGGAGGTTGATGGAATAAGAAACACAAACCAAACTGCTTCGGTCAAAAAAATACTGAAGAATAGAAAGACAAAAAAGGTACTATGAGGAGTTAAGGGGAATATATTCGAGAGTTGAGGGGAATATATTCGATGCATGTAGAGAATAAGAATCAGATGAGATGAGGAGTTTAGTTGATTGATTGATTGAAGCTTTGTTTTGTGTTTACTTTCTTTACTTTTTTTGTTTACAGCGTGCACATAAGAATCTACGTACTTTTTTTGCTTTTTTTTTTTGTTTACAGCGTGCACATCAATCATTTTTTTCTTCAGTATTGTAAAAATTTATGTACTTTCTTTGCTTTTTTTGGTTTACAGTGTGCACATTAATCATTTTTTTCTTCTATAAGAATCTATGTACTTTTTTTGTTTTTATTTACAACGTACACATCAATTTTTTTTTTCTTCCATTTCATATTGTCTATGTACTTTTTTGAGAATAAGAATCAAGTTGCTTTGTACTTGAATCTATTCCTATTTGTTTCATAGGGTACTTTTACAATACGAAAGGAAAGAACACGACATACACAAAAACCAAACTGCTTCAGTCAAAAAAATACTGAAAAATAAAAAGACAAAAAAAGGTACTCTGAGGAGTTTAAGTCAATATGACAAAAAAATTACTCTAGAGAGTTGAGGTGAATATGACGAAAAATGTGAGTTGAGGTGAATACTGAAGAATAAGAATATGCGTACTTTCTTCTATCTTTCTCCTCTATTTCGGCAATGTCATTGCCACAAACCAATTGCAACTTTTTTTTTTTTGCTTTGTAAATATTAAAAGCTAATACATTGTAAAATATTATGTATTGTTGTAGTTGTAGTTAATATTATTTGTATCCTTATTGATTCTTGTTGTTGTTGTTGTGCTGTTATTCAAATTTTAGATTAATGAATTATTTTTTATGGTTATCTGATTGTGTTTTTTTTTTTCTTTTTGGCAAGTATCACTCTATAATTCTCACTCTTTCAGTTGGTATCATAGTTGTGGTAAGCATCTCAACTCTCTAATTAAATTTGTATTGTTATTTTTTTAAAATTATTTAATATTATTTATTGTTATTATTAGTACATGACCACAAAAATTGTAATAAATTGTATTATTGTGATCTTTTATAATCAATATGTGTTTGTTATTATCAATTATTACATCTATTGCTTGGAAAAAATATATTGCATAATATGTTGTTGTTTGTTGTAATAAAGATATGTATGTGTATTATTATTATTATTATTATTATTTACTACAAATGGAAGTTGCAAGGTTTAACTCATTGTAGCATTTAATGTAGGATATATTTGAAATGAAGCGAGAACAATATCACATCTCTAATGATGCAATGGAGGCAATGTACGTTGCGTGATCCAAATTTATTAATGTCCTAATAATATCTACAATTATTCAATTTACATGAAATAATTTCAACATTAGTAATATAACATTTACATATAAAAACAATCAGGTTTCCATCTTACGAGTGCGACCCCAACTGTTTTGCACCCCCCCCCCCCAACAGTTAGGCGAGCATATTATCCCATATTTGTGGCAATGTAAACTATACCGTGTTACCCGCCTCCCACATATAGATATTGATTGGGGTCTTATCACTTCTTTAGTGGAGTGGTGGCAATTTGATACCCATACATTTCACTTACGTACTTGTGAAATATCGATCACTCTACAAGATATAGCAATCCTTACAGGATTGCCTATTGATGGCAAAGCAGTGTGCGGGCCCACTAATTTGAAATGGGGAGATGTTTGTGATAATTTACTTGGGGCGACACCGCCTGCAACAGCATTGAAATATGGTGGCCTTTTGGGTAAGGGATACATTCTCAAACTTACCAGAGCCAATGCTATAACAATCCAACGGTATGCTAGGGCATACATGTTCCAAGTTTTGGCTTTATTATTTGGAAATAAGAGCCAAAGTAAATGCATTGCTGTTTTCTCAACCTGTTAGACGACTTTGGAAAAGCTGGGGTAGTGCCACACTTACTTTCCTTTATAAAAGCTGTGTATTGTTGCTATTCAAAAAAGTATGGAGATTGCAGGTCCTGTTTTCATATTACAATTATGGGCGTGGAAGCATCTTCCATATTTGACCCCAATTCCAATAAATCCAATAAATTTAAATGGCGACGAACCATACGATTGCAAGTATAATATTTACTTTCTATTTCTATACAATATACTTCCAAACCCTAAAATCAGTGGCAATCATTAATTGTGTATAGGTGGGATGCTAGGAGAACGTTTACTCACACGCCAACGCATGTTTTGCATGCGTTCCGTTCTAATCACGACACACAATATTAATGAACTAGTAATATATCACAATGCATCAATAGTTAATTTACTAGTTATATTATTAATTTTATTGATTATAACATAGTTATTGTAATTGGAATTGCAGGTTGTTTGGACACCATATGATAATATTTTTGCA